>NW_010196898.1:0-53415 GCF_000695765.1 Mesitornis unicolor
GAATTTTTATTTTCTTTTAATGTAAGAGGAGAAATAGTTTTGAGGCATATTGATGCTGTCATAAATTAGGTCCAGGAACCAGGTAAGTAATGCACTATACATTACCATTTTTATCCTAATTCAAACTACAAGAATAGTGGAGATAAAAGGAATCCAGCCAAACTGTTTCCATTGAAACCCTGAGTCATGTTATCTCTCTTTATGTAGATTTCCTGTAGCTGTTTCTCACTGGTTTCACATACAGTTTTCCTTGAGTCATCTGCCAAACTGCTGAAGGCTCTGGAGTCAGTTTTAGAGTGAACTCTAATCAGAGCCACGTCAAGGATTGGATCTCTTGTCCTTCCCTTGCATTGCATTAATGAGGAAAAGAAGTGGTGCGTATCTGTGAAAGGTACAAGGTTTCACAAACTAATTTCATTGAAATCTGTGTAAGTCTGGTGGCACTTCTCCTTCAGTGTGTTCCTCTAGCCACTAAATGTAATTGCAGTAAAGGCTTCCTTCTTTCTGCCTTTCCCTTTTCTTCATTTCAGCCTTCACTCTTCTCTCTCACAGGGGAGAGGCTGATCAAATGAAGGAAATAATATATTTTCTTTTTTCTTATACAGAAGGACTGGAATCCAGAGTTTTAGTTGATATGGGGCAATGAAAGGAAACTAAAATTAGAGGTTAAAGAAATCTCAGGAGATATTTTAAGGTAAACAGAAAAGGAGTGTGAAATGAGGAAATATGGCAGTGAAAAATTAGAATTGAAAATAGAAAATGAAGGGTTGATGGCAGACAGGACAATACAGGAAACAGTATTTAAATGGAAGAGAATAAAGGGATATGTAGGAAAGGCAAAATTTGGAGGAAGAAGAGACAAAGAGATTTAATGGATCATGTTATTTAATCAAACAGTAGTTCCAAACATTCTTCAAAGCTTCTTGAGAGCTCAGCATTTGTTTCATAAAGCTGCATGGGTCCGAGCTCCAATGGGAATATCAGTTATTGAAGTGTCAGTGAGGGTTTAGACATGCAACTAGGTAATAAGTAAGAGAAGGCATTGCAATAGTTGAATAGTCTGAGCTATTCTTGGCAATCAACATTCTGAGAGGATTTAAAGAATTTAATTCCCACTTCTATTGGAAAACCCTTCTACATAGCCCTGCTGCCTCTGAAAATATCAAATCAAATATGCCGCAAATACTAGGGAGAATTGACGTTGTGTCTTATCAAAAGAAAAAAAAATAAAAGTGGATTGAAGTAAAAGTCAGGTTTAATGAGAAAAATGGATTGTGCAAAATAAAGACAGGAAAATTTTGAAAATAAGTTGAATACATTTCTAATGAGAAAGATTTGGTGTTTTATTTTACCACACATTACATACTGTAAGTGGATGGGATCATCAAAGGACAATATCTTGAAGAACTAATTCAAAAAAGAACTTGGAAAAAAATTTTTATCAACAGCTACTCAGCATTACTGGAAACTTAGAAAAGTCTTTAAAACCATAAATAGTTGAAGGAAAGAGCCATGCACAGCCTAGAGAACAGCATAGACATAACAGCAGAAATGAGGAACCAGCACAAGTTCACTTTTGGTTTATTGCATGTCAGATTTGGTGCCAAATGGGTACAATCAAATGCAGAATATTTAAATGCAGTATATAAACTTGAGAAGCTGAGTACACGGGGCAACATTTGCTATGTTCTTTTTTGTATGTAGTAAATTACAATTCTGCAGTCCTAGCAGAGCACGTGCAGTCACTTCTAAAAAACATTTTTAGTACTTTTATAAGTTCAGTATTGTTCAGAATTGCCTCAGTGAAAACGGTTGCACATTTATTTGCTAATAATGCAAAGATCACTTCTACTCCAAGACACATTAAGGAAATGCTGCCAACCTAATACCTATAAAGTTGTCCCGTTTAGTGATCTGCATCTCTACCCATGACAACGTGGATTTTCTAATTGAGCAGAAGTGTGTCAGCAGTGAGTTACATTAAATTGGTGTGTTTTGTACAGAGTCCTATTTTGTACTTTGCACTTGATCAGTGCAAGAAGCAGGTCAGGACAGAGCAATATGATCCTGCAGTCTTCCTTCAGCTCTTCTCTGCTTTGAGCTTGCCTTGTGCCTGGCTCAGTGCTTACCTCTCAGTGTGGTGCAGGAAAGGAGGAAGTCAGGATTTTGATGCTGGCTGTTCCACAGAAGGTCTTTCCTCACAGTTCCTGTCCTTACAGTTTTGTTGCTGTGGTTTAGGGCTGGTCTGGCCACTGAATCCTGGCCAGACACTCTCTACTAACCCCTCTCCCCAGAAGGGAAGAAAAAAGAGAATAAAGGAGAGAGAGACTTTACGGGTTGGAAAACTAACAGGTTTAATAAAACAATAATACTGATACTACAGGATAATAATGTAAATAGGAAAAAATTGAAATATATACAAATATGTACAAGTATATTTATAAAACAATATAAAATCCTTCCTCCTCTTGCCCTCCAATGACAATTATATCACCAGAGGCTCTGGGAGCAGGGCACTGGAAAAGCCCCAGTCCAGACCCAGCAGCAGTGGGAGCAGGATGGAGGAACTGGATGCAGGAACACATGGATCAGGATCGGAGGCAGATGAACTGGAAGAGTTCTGCTTGAACTTCGGCCAATGCAGAAGAAAAGAGCAGAGGGCAGAGAAGGGGCCTGAGATCCTCGTGGTCCTTCAGCTTTATACTGAGTGTGATGTATGTGGGATGGAATACCTCGTTGGTCAGTGTTGGATGATTTGTCCTGTCCGCTCCTCCCCACAGCTGCAGATACGGCACCCATGGTGAGACAGTGGCCTTGTGATGTTTACATACCATACAAGCACTATCACTTGTAGAAGTGAACACTGTCTGGAAAAACATGCCATTAGTTTGAGCAAGTATAGCCACTTAGAAGAGACTGAGCTGAAAAACAAAATCTAAATAAAAAATAAGTTCTATTTAGCTCAAACCAGGACACTTCTATAGGAATTTTGGTTTTGCTGTAAAGCAGTGTAGGATAGGGAGAGAGAATCATCTGAAGTGATCCTGAGTTGCATTGCAGTTATTTTGAAAATTATGTGAATAGTCACTCCTCTGAACACTTCTATTGAAACTGTCAAGCAAAAAAAAAGTAAAAACAAGCAGTGTGAACTTACTCTTGTGTCTTTACAAGTAGGTTTTTAGATTTCTACTTAGGCAGAGTGGTCTGCTAAATTCTGAAGATTCAGAGATGCTGAAAACAAAGCACAGTTCAGAAACAAAGCAGGAAAGCTTTCATAACTGATTTTTTTTTCCATCTAGGATCCATTCTGGATCTAAACAACTTGTGTTTCTCTTCTTTTTACTTTTTTTTTCCTCCCAGTACACGGAAAAAATGTAACTACACATACAACAGATGTTATTCATCCAGAAGAGTACATGAAATTAAAGACATTAAAGACATTTCTAACAGCACTTAGGCTTTAGTTAAACTGATAACAGTAACCATGCTAGCTTTTTTTTTTGCTTGCTGAGTAAGAACACAATACTAAGAACATGATTCCATAAGCAGCAGCACTATACCCCAGAAGCTGCAGGAGATTATGGGCAAAAAAGCTTTTAATGGCCTTCTACAATGTATAAAGTACCAGAAATGCAGTGCTTGCACTGAAGGGAGGAGTTAGTACCTTATTACTTAGTTTCTTCATAAATACAAAAATGTATTTGGAGACAGATCAACCAAAGATTAAAAATTAGTCTCAGTTTCTTGAATTTCACGTGGCTGTTTCTGTTTTACCCAGATGGATTTGGCCTTTCACCAGTACCATGCTTAAAATCTCCTTTATACATGCATATTCTAACTTTTTCCCAACTTTGTAAGGAAGAGTCATATTAAGAAATATCTGAAAATATTGGCTGAGATGCGAGAGAACGATTTAGCCAGAGGGAAATAAATCCAAAGAGTGTGTCTGGAGCATCAGAAAGCTCTTCTGACTTTCACCGTGAAGATTTCAGAACTTTCAACTTTATCTACTGTGGCAACATTTGTGATGGCTTTTACAGATTTGACCTCACCTGGCTTTTTCTGTAGTTTTTCTAGGCTGGGGGCACTAATGGTGGGAGTATTTTGGCTCCCTTGTCACATGTTCCTAGGTCCCTCTTGGAAGCGGTGTTCCATGTAACCGATGTGTAAAACGCCATTTGACAGAAATAATCCGCCGTAGTTACCTGTCCGCTACCACCAGTGCCTATGGCCACTCCAGCCAAAGAGAGAGGGAGAACCTAAGGAAACATTTGAGGTCTAACTAACAAAGCTGTGACAGCTGAGACTGAATTAGTGGGGTTTCAAACTCTGTAGCAATCAGACCATAGACTATGCACTGGTCATGGAATTGTTCCTTAATGTCATTTTAGACAAGTCCAGGAAGTAGCTCAGCTTAAAAAAAAACCCAACTTATATATATATTTTCTTTAGAAAAGAAAAAAGCATTCCACAAAGAAATGATGCAATCCAAAATAAATTTAGCAGTAAAAAACCCCATAGCAGCAGGGAATGACTTATAAAGACTAGGAAACTCTCAGGTAAGGATTGCACGTGGTATGTAGGTAAGTAACTGGAAGTGCTGCTTTCATAATATAGGCCTGACCCCCACTGCAACTGGGATTAAAATTTCAGTGCTGACCTGTGACTTTCATTACTTTTGAGGGTTTGTCTCAGATTGTTAACAACATTTTACTGCAGTACTACTATGTAAATTCTAGAAAAAGTGGAATATGCCAGGTACTGTGTAATTATCCCTTCATATTCACAATAAAGCTCAACTGAACATATGGCAGACATGGTTAACTGTACTTTATGCTAATCTGTGCATACTATTTAGCTCACCTAATTAACTATACATTGTATACTAGACACTGCTTTGCAGAAAATCAGTTAGGAATCCTCTGTAAAAAGCATTAAATGCCTAAGAGAAAAGGAAAATCAGCATTACACTCTATTATGACTTCCCTTCCTTCCAACTGTCTATTTCTTTATTTTTGAACATCTATTCTTTCTTCAGTAGCCAAGAAAGAAAGTTTGGAGCAGATCTGGCCTTTTTTATGAGCGGAATACTGTCAACTTCTCTAATAATATAGTATCATAGAATGCTCAGGAAAAACAAATGTTGAAGTATTTAAACTTTCTTATCAGAAACCCACCCAGTAAGGGAACCACAATCAATTCCTATTGACCTATACTTGTAATCAGACCAAATAACTGAGGTTTTTTTAAGGGTAAAAATCTAGTTTTGAATTAGATTCAAATTTTAACTTGTAAATCGTAGCTTTATTATATATAATCATCAAATTCAAAATATATGGTCATGAAAAAATAAAATTGCTGTTTTATTAGCTGTAGTAGATTACTAAAAAGTGAAAATTTGCCAAAAGGATAGAATTTCTTTGTTTGAACTTAGATAAAGATCAAATAAAAAGCATTTATTCATAGACTAAAAATTCCTTGGACGGTTACCAATATACAAATAGCAAATCGTACCCAACTGTCCTCAACATGCAGGGCACAATCTGTTACAAGGAACACAGCGGACTCCATGGATACCTCTATACCTGCTGATCACTTTGAAATGTGTTACAGAAAAAATTATCTAGCAATGATGGACCAAGCTGGGGAAGAGGTGTCCTAGCTAACAGAGACAGATGGTGAAGTACTTCAAAACCAGGGGAACCCAAGGCAGTGTGGCCCATTCCCTTGTACACAAGCTGCCCTTAGCTTGGGCTGCCCCCAGACTCAGGCTCTGCAGTATGATTAGGAAAAGAAGCCTTCTTTCCACTAGCCTCCTTCAGGTGATGTTGGTTTAAATTGCTGACAGCCAGTTCAGAGCTCATCTTGAATGTGTTTGTGGTCTCATCAAGCATTTGTTAGTGTTCGAATTAATTTTATTTTCTTAAGGCTCCAAGCTTCACCTTTATCTGGAGATTGCTGCAATGACAGACCTCTGTCTACATGATAGAATATATGTCCTCAGTTGCTTGTTGCAGCTGTCTGACCTTCCAGTATACAACTGCACCCCTTGGGGCAGTCTTGATGAGTCAATGATCAATATAGCCATGCAATTAAAGGAGCAAGTATTGTCTTTACTATTTCCTCCACCCAACCTCAAATGCTTCAGTCTTGTCTCTCCATCTTGTACTAAAACACATGCCAGTGTTGGACCTTTTGGCCAACGCACCAACGCTTTATTTTAGAAACTTTAGAGAAAATACAAAGCGTTCTAGAAATCAGGTGTGCAAAACATTTGGGGAAAAAAAGAGTGGTGTTCTTCATTGTTTTTAGTTAGGTCAAGGTTTATTTGTTTGTTTTTCTATTGGCAGTGTGTACAATTCAGATTAATTTGATTTCTGCCATGGAGTTCTAGATCAGCCTTTCTTCACAACGACGTGGTTGAATACAGGAAGCCTTCAACAAACATAGCTTTTGTATGTTTGTTGTATAATAGCGATAACCTCACAGAAACCTCATGTTATCAAGATACATTATTGTTTGATTCAACAAACAGCTTTTCTTTCCTTTGTTGTCTGCTTGCTGAATACACTTGCTCCTTCATGTTCTTTAAGCTGCTGCTGTAGAGGGTTATGACTTAATTAAGTGTCTCTTCTTTTTTTCTTAAGGTTTTATTTCAGGACCTTTAAAAAAAAACAGGCAGTCAACTGCTTGTCTCTGATCCACTTTTATCCCTCTCATTTACAATCTGAGAAAAAATGAGCACACTGGATACCTCCTAGCGAGCGGCTGACAACTAAAGATGAGCAAAAACTAATACTTTGTTATTATCTAGCCTAGAGAAAAGTTTGCAGGATAACCAGCTATTGACCTTTCCAAGTAAACATATTTAAGAATTCAGTGGTTGTGGGGAGCTTAGACAAGCCACAGCATGAACCCTTCAGAAAATGTCCAAATGCTTGTACTTGAGGTTTAACTGTATCACCGACACAATTTCTCTTTTTTACAATTTGTCTAACATTTCAGTCGAAGGCAATGGAGCTGAGGGTCCATTTCCCACATTATAGATATTATAAACTAGGTGTACAGTTTGAGCATTTCTCAAGTGGCACAAGAGCAGACTTTAATCGGTACCTTTCACTCCCTAAACTTGCAGAAATGCTGCTGCAGTGCTATCTGAAAGCATACGCTGGTGGGGAAATTACGATCGCTTTGAAGTACAGCAGCAATAGACCCCACCTGGTCTCCTTCCTTCCTTCCTTCCTTCCTATCTCATTTGTCCTTCTGTCTCCCTCTTTTTCCTTCTTTCTCTCCCTTTCTCTTCTTTTTCATTTTCTTTTCTTTTTTATTTTTTCCTCTTTGTCATCTCCCTTTCTCTTTGCTTTCCTTTCTAAAGAGCACTTTCAAATTACCTCATTTTAATTAGGTTTCCATTTAATTGACTGTGGCCAGGATTAAAGCAGGGTGTTTTATCTTACAAAACTTTTAAAAAATAAAGAAAAACAAATGTACTTGTCAACTGCTACCCATTTGCCATGGTGAGTTCTGTGGTGCATGTTGATATAGAGAGAGCAGGGGATTGTTTTCCGACATGAGTAACCAGAACAGATGAGCTTTTCAAGGTTGTTGCTTCCCTTAACTCTTCAGGAAAAAAGAAGGTTGAAAATTCACACAAATCTCATTAACTGTGAAGACATTTTCTTTAAATAAACTTTCAGCAGTTGCCTTGAAGTTTTTCCATACCTTTCTATTCAAGTTGTAAATACACATCCAAATTGAGGATATCTACCGCTTTTTCCTTCGCTCTAAAATGTTGGACTCGTGTTGTTCTCTTGTCTTCCTGAGGAAGCAACATGCGATGAGATGTATTATGTCTGATAGCATTGGTTTTTGTATTCTGGTCCTCTTTATTCCTGCAGGTTGGGCTTTGGTTGTTGTGGTTTTTTACTACCTTGTTTATTTTTATGCTAGCTACACTGTAATGTATCATTCCTAGTTAATGTTTGCAAGCTGAAGCATACATGTGTCACAAATCCTGACAGTAAATAATTAAAGTATTTAAATAAACGTGTGTCTGTATGGTAGTTTTGTGGTTGTACAAATTTGTAGAGCAAGATCTTATACTGATCTATAATTATAACTGCCACTGACTAGCATGATCCTTACTGAGTCAGATTAATTTACACATTAAGCAGCCATCTGTAGAAATTTTCATAGTACCTTGTTTGCAATGCCAGGGCTCGCACAGGGATTCAAAAACTGACTTGGCCTCTAGGGATTTTTTTTAGCACTGCTATTGGATACATTTGCTGCGAACAAATCATTCTCGACACTGACACATTGTACCCTTTGTCACTGTTTTATATTACCATCAGCAGAGGCTTTTTAATATTTTGCATCTATAATGGCATAGCAATTGGTAAGCTAAGAACAGTATTTTCTATATACATATATGTATATTTTTTAAAGTCCTTGACTCTGTGTTAAAAATCTTTGCAATACTTCTGAACCAGAACAGATTTGCCGTCATCTGTAGTCGTAAAAGATAAAAACACAACATATTTTGGCTACAGTAAGAAACATATTGCACGCCTGTTGATGCTAATTCTCTAAAAAAAGGATAACAACTGCAATGTACTGTGTAAGAGTCTTCTTATGCATGAGTGTTTTGTAAGTAAGCACAACTTGTGTGCTATAAAGGGGAGATAACAAAACCCACTGTACCTGATACAAAAATAAATTGTAAAAACTAAGTATTAATACAGTTGGTAAACCGAGATTTCCAAGACGAACAGCGTGTTCTTCATTTATCTTCAATCAAATGGGTGAACAAGAAAGCAGCTGGAATTAGAAAATGAAGGTTATAGTCCCCATTTCTATCATCAACATGCTTTGTAATGGGGAGCAAGTCACCTCATTGCTCTGCTATGCTTTTTCCTTTCTCACTTTTGTCTGTTTCACCATTTCAGACTATTGGCTTTTTCAGACAGAAAAGTCTTCTAGTCCTGCTAAAGCACCTAGCACCATGGGGCTTTAATCCACGTGAGGGCTCTGAGCATTATTGTAGTACTCTTAAAAATAACTGTAATGAAACAGCAAAAGCACGATCACCTGCCAAATTCAGCCACAAAAACGGGCTCTCTAATATGTAGAGAGTGTTCTACTATGCAATAAAATATTCATGATACTGAGGCCAAGAAAGTCATGGATATTCATGGAATAGATCCAACAATAATATATTAAGTCACTCTCCATCTTAGAACGGGGCTCTTAAACAGAGGTAGAATGATTTAAAGTAAATCTATAATATCTAAGAGGTTCTAACTCACAGCAAACCAGAATCCAGTATGCCCACTTTCTGACTCAACAGTATATGAAAATGGTAGCAGGAGTCCATCCAAGCTAATTAAATCTGATTAACAAATACATTGGAAGAAATCAAGCTAATTTGTACACACACGCACACACAAAAGAGCTTAATGCCAGTGAATAATTGGCTAGCTCTTGCTAGCATTTCCCAAAAATATCAGCTAATCACAAACCCAAGGTTAGTAATGCACAGTGAGTAGGAGGATCAGACCGAATCAAGCAGCAGCTTTTTCCCAGCCACTGATGCTCGGATGCAAATTCTAGGAAAAGCATCCAAGAACAGGACAAATGGAGCTTTCTGGGTTGTGAGTCAGTGGTTCAGTCTACCTGAGCCTCCTGTCCAACATGTTTCACAGCAACCCATAGGAATTTCCTTCAAAATACTTCTCAACCCTTTCTGAATTAATTTTACTCTTGCTGCCTAGAGCAGTCCCTGTTAGTGAGATGTATGATGGCAAGCTGTGTGAGAAAATACTCTTTTTGTTGGTTTCGCTTGTTTGTTTAAAATCTATTGTCTAATAATTGAATTAGAATCCTTTAATTCTTATTTCATTAAAAATACTGAATAATACTATATCCTACTCATTTTCTCTCCATCTATGGTTGTATGAGCATCTTGGTCACGTTTTACAGGATGAATTCTGAAACTCTCTTTTTTCTCATTTTCTCCTCATACAGACACCAACCCAGCCCTTCAATAATTCTTTTCTTCAACCAAACATTATTCCATTTCCCCTCTCCTTTATGCAGATAGCATGGCTAGAACAGCACACGGTATTTGAGAGGACAAGCCTATAAAATGCCATGACTGTCTTTTCTGTTTTGTAGCCTTCCAATACTTCCTAACCTCCCTCTAGCTCTTAACATTACGCTTTTCTTTCAGTTTGAACACAGCTATGACATTTTTGGAGGACTATCCACCGCATCGTCCACTCCTGACTGTTTTATTCCTATATGAATTGAATATTATGCTGGCAGTCAGTTTTCAAAGTAAATTTCCTGAATGATATTATCAAGAGAACTTTTTTTTTACATTACTATTCACCCACCTTCCCAGATCATGTAGAAATGTGTTGAATAACTCATGTTCCAGTATCAGTCCCTAGAGGATCCTCTTAGGAAACCCTCTCTATTATTAAAAGCACTTCCGCCCCTTGTTTCTCCCCTTTGAACCAGTATATGAAAGCACTTCATCCTCTTTCATAACAGGAATTTTCTTTAGGAAGCTTTGGTGAAAGCTATTGTGAAGAGAATGAGCGGTCCATTCCTTCTCTTACCGACTCTCAGTTAATTCTGCCTAGGTACATAAAGCAGGACTTTGTCTTTCTAGATCTCTTAACTCTGTTATTTGTTTTGCCACAAAAAAATCAGATCTAGCTGACAGATCTATAGTTGTACATCACACCTGGAACCTAAATACTGACAACGTTTGATACTTTAAATTTCTGCAACAGCAGCATTGATTTAAGCAGCAGGTCAGGCACCACAGTTTACTGAGCAGCTATTTCACATTTTAGCAATTTAAAACTCCTGAGGAACATCTGGAAACATGCTACCATTTGTTTTAATGGTTTATTCTTAAAATTCTTCTTCTGGTGCTTCACTCTGGGGCTCAATCGCTCCTTACCATTCTCCCTTCTTTATTGCTCCATTTCCTTTGGGCTCTGTTTTTACCTCAGTCACATGTAAATGCTGGTAAGCATTCCACAGAATTTTCTTTGTACTAATATTATTCATGTTAATATTTAGCTTGTGTTATTTATTACTTTCCTCATCTGGTCATTACTTTCAATTTTGATTTCTGAGAAATTCTGCTACAAAACAGAATTCCTTTACTCTCAATTTAAACAGGGTAATTTTCTCATTTTCCCCTTCAGTCTTTTTTTTTTCTTTTTAGTGATGTATACTTTACTCTCAGCCACTTGATGCTAAAAGCTATGAAATAAAGTTGGTGAGCAGAAGAGGCCTTTTGCAATATAACTTATGCTGAGAATGATGACCTGATAATGTCAGGAAACCTTCAGAACTCTTCTTGATAATCATAAAGTGATACTACAGAAGCACTTACCGGAGAGTGCGGTGCTGGCTAATGGCACTGTCGTCTTTGTTTTGCATATTCTGGGCACAGCAGACTTCCTGTGCTTTGTGATCCTGCAGAGGCTTTGCTCCCATGTAGCTCCCTCCATGCCTCCGCATTGTGGTTGCAACCAGACAAAATTTTTTGTTTGCTTGGACTAATCCTACTCACAAATCAGCAGGATCCTTGGGAAAATCTCCCTGTAGGATAGAGCAGGATGTTTGTGAGAATTTTATTTTCGTCAAGACTCGCTGTATTACTTCTTGTATGAAATAATGACTGGGCATGTTAAATGTGATGCTGATTTAGAAGCAGACTGGGACTAAACAAAGAAACTAAGGTTCATAAGGATAACATTTACAGGTTGTTATTACTACAATATAAAAACTGAGTAGATGATAATGAAACGTATCTTCCTTGAAAAACCACTTCTTATAGAATACCTCCTTTGGAAATAAGTGTTTAAAAGGTCCTCTCCTCAAGTATCATACAACATGCCTCCTGGGGCTGGCCATAGGTAATGGTAAATAGATGAAAGATAAAAAATGCAGTGTAAAAGAAATTTTGTCCATGATCACAATTGGCTAGCAAAGGAGAGCTTTATTTGAGCTTAGAGACAATATAAAAATTCTTGTTAGAACCTTCCCTTCTGCCCAAGTCCATGAGTTAAGACAGAATATAAGTGAGACCACCTTTTCTTTATGGGAAGAGGACTAAAATAGCTTCTGTGAATAGGGAACATAGCAAATTTTAACATAGTGATCTGGCACGACAGGTTTTCTTAACAGGAATTGTATCCCAGTTTATGCAATTCCTAATAATTTGGAGAAGGTTAAACATTCTTGTGCTATGTGCACAAATAAGTTTAACACACTAAACTCTACTTACTGTCATTACAAAACTGGAAATTACCATCACACTTACAGCCCAATTTCAAAAAACTCTATGCTAATTCCAACTACACGAATAATACCACTACTGGGTATTCCTACTATTGGCTAGTGCTGTTCTGCATTGCTACTCTGCTATCCTCTCTGTGAGGATTTCAAAATATTCATGTACATGCTCTAATCATGTGTTTATACATGAACAAAAGAATGAAAATGCACACAGTAACAGGAAAAGCTTAACAGTTGCCTGGAGAGTTAAGGAACACATTTCCAAATGTACATTACCCTTTGCTTAGGCTGCTTTCCTAAAATACAATGTGTCATACAGGATTCAGAGGAGCCATAATTTGCAAGACCTTCTTTTAGGGTATGGAATAACTATTTACACAGTCCTCAGTCCAAAGCTATCAATGGTTTACTCTCAGATTTCTCAGAAGAAATAGGTTGTGGCAGGATCAAGCAATTGACCCAGGAACTAAACAGGATTTAAGTTCATCTAAAATTACAGCCCCCAAGGCCTGTACTGCAACCCACCTCATCTAAGAAATACCTAAAATTTACTATGTGTCCACTTAGGGCATTGCATCAAAGCTTGCCTTCCAGACCCTGCTGCCATGCTTCAGGAGTGACTGTCAGCGTTCAGTGCCTCACTGCACAAGCAGGGTAGATCTGCACCTCTGCACAGGCAGTCCCGCAGGCGTCACGGTAACGTGCAAGACGAATGTGCGGTATTAGGGAGTTCAAGTGCTGCTTAGACATATTGCTGAAGTTTTGGCATTGCTATTTTGGACTTATATACCCAACAACTTGGTTTTGCAGAGAGAATCCTTTCTGTCAATCTGATCTAAAGCCAATCCATGCTCATTGGAATCCCCAGAAACTAAAAAGCAATGTTTGGAGAAGTATGATCCAAAATAATTACTTAAATAGAGAACAGCAGAGTTTATAGAGTCACCTATATTAAGCATGGCCAACAGCAAGGAAATATTGCAGATGCATGTGAGTTACCTTCTATCTGTAGGATTTGAAAGCCCAATTCTGTTCTTCTTTGCCTGGCAAATATCTTCCATGTGATAACATTCGAAACTATGGTTGCAGGATTATTAACCACCTCGTATGCCAGTAACCATTACTTTTACTAGGAAGTTAAAATATAGGAAATGTTTGAAGAGTAAAACTAGAAAAGGTGGTCCTAATCTAGGTAAATTGGGAAGACAAACTGAAATTACAAAATCTATACAATCCGTAAACCAGATGGCTCAGAAGGGAATTTAATTGTAATACATAAAATCTAATATACTGCAGACACAGTCAATCCAGGTTACTATTTTTCCCCTAAAACAGATATTGCTGCAAGAGGACATACTGTAAATTGAAATTACAGAAGAACTCGAAGACACGGGGAAGCAATATTTTCCCTTAACTAAAAAATATTCTGCAAGACAAATGTACAGAAAAAAACCCCACTGCAGTCTTCCAGAAACAATCAAATGTTATTATACAGGAACGCTGGGATAGAAAAGTATGCCTTAATTTGTCAGCTGTTTTGCATTAAATCCAAATTTTTTAGGCCATTATATTTTTTCATACTGCGCATACATGTAAACAGAGAGGTTCATTTGTGTGACAGTTTGGTGACATGATAAAGAATTGCAATAAAAAGAGAAAATATAAAAGGTTGTGTGAGGGAGATGATATTTATTTATTTTCCGGAATAAAATTTATTTGAGGAAACTAAGAGTATGCCTGCATGGAAATCTGCAGACAGCCACCAGCTTACTCAGCCTGTGCTCTACACTAGCTGGGAATGTGCCAGGTTTGGTCCAGCGCTGTATAACCATACGGTATGTTCAAGGTAGAAAGGTCTGCTGCGAAATCTGTCTGCATCCATCTTTGTAGATGTGCCTTAAGTGAGGGGGGAAGGAAAAAAAAAAGGGAAAAAAAAATTTCTCAGTTTGCTTTTCATTTCTCTGTGAAAAATTCCTGGAGCTTGGCAGCTAAACTCTCCAAGGATTCCTCTGCATTAAGCAATGCTGTTCTTGGGCTGAGCAGGATTCGCTGCAGTTTTCTCTGCAGTCGTTCCTTCTACCACCTAGAGGCAGGGAATGTACTCCTCTAGGGGAGCGTGCAGTCTACTCCCTGCTGTTTGGGGAAGGATAAAAAAAAGGGTTGTCAAACCCAGAACTGTGGGTGACAGAGGGATGAGGCTGCCCAGAGAGGTTGTGGAGTGTCCTTCTTTGGAGACATTCAAAACCCGCCTGGACGCGTTCCTGTGTGACTGCTCTGGTGATCCTGCTCTGGCAGGGGTTGCACTGGATCAGCTTTCCAGGGCCCTTCCAACTCCTCACATTCTGGGATTCTGTGACATGAGTGCCTGGAGAGCGAAACTGTGTTCAGCATGTTAGGTATGGAGGGCAGAAAGGCCACGTCCAGGATGCACACACAGCAGGGGATGCACCCAGCCAGTCTGCCCGAAAGCACAGACCCCTGGACCTATGGCTGCCATAGAGCTGTGCAGGGGGCCTGGTCCAGAATGAGCATTTCTCTGCCACCAGCAGCTGGCTCTGAAACTCCCTCGCACATGTGAGCTTTCTTCCCCTTGCCCCCTGTGCAGAGCAGGTGATGCTATTATCCTGCTCATGGCTGTCTTGTTTCTTAGGAAACGGTGTTATTGCAGGGCCCTGAGGGCACTCACAGGCCCTACAGCCCCTGCGTGGCCTCCCTCCAGGCATCCCCCACTCTGCCCATGGCCCAAGACCCCATTTCAGCCCCCAAGAGGCTGTCAGGCTCTGCCCTAGCTACACCACAGCAGTACCAGCCCACCATGGGCCCTGTCGTGTCAGGCTCATGCTTTGGTTCACATCCCAGCCTGGCCTCAGCCCAACCCCATCCCAGGGAGGCACTTGATGACCGGGATTGGGGCTGCCCCCAGGCTGCCTGGCTAGGCCATGGGACAGGCCCTGGCCTGCCCTGCCGCAGCACCCAGGGATTTGCAAGCCCCCAGGGCACCATGGCTGTGTGGTGCATCTGAAGGTTTTGGGAGTAAACCTCTGCATATGTTGACCCTGCCTACAGTAGTGTTACTCTTGTGCGGGGAATTTTTTTTGGGGTTTTTTTTTTTTGAAAAAAGGATCCTACGACTAACCAAGTATTCATTCACAGCACTCTTGTTAATGGGAGCTACAGCTTTTCAGTTCTTCTGGATGTGCCTGGTACATGCTGCCGTTTAAGTGTGCATCCAGGGTCATTCCTAAAAAAAATTCCTGCTCACGAGCCACCTTGTAAATCCTTCAGCCAGTCCTAAGCAGTGACCTTGGCTGAGCACAGTGTCCAAAAACAACGGCACCAACAGCATAGACATTACAGCCACGGATTTTCACCTAGACTACAGCCAGTGTCATGGTGGAGAAGCACAGTTGTGGGTGCCATGCTTAAATCTGCTTTCTACTTACATTGTATAAGGAAACATAAAGAGCAAGTAAATGCCTCATTTTCCTGTATTCATCTCTATTAATCTCATTTCTAAGAGTTGCAGTCATTATCCAGAAAAGAAGAGAATAGACTAGACGCTAAAGACTGTAAACCCTTTGTAGCATTATCCATCCAGTACTGTTTATGAAGATAATGCTCCATTGAAATAATAAACTTATTTAAAAAGGAACAGATGAGGTCAGACAGCTATATCTTGTTCAAAACTCTATAGAAAGGAAATGGTTTTTTTCAACTATTTAATTGATGGAAATTTATTGCTAACATTTTCTAAGTAGAAATTTGACAGAAGTTTCCATTTAATTATTTGTTCTGTCTCATGGACTCTCAGGAACAACATGCATGGAAAACCATTCAAGAAGCCCCTGGAAGTAAAGAGCAAAGACCTAAGTTTTAACTCTTGGTTTAGGAAGAAGGGATTGGGAAACACTATTTTCAAGTCCGTTTGTGGACACCCAGCAAAAATTAGAAAGACTATTCAAGAAATAGTCTGCAGTAATAATAATGATAGTTCTTAAAGAGCTACAAACTAAAGTAAGGGCATATGTGAGATAAAAAGGGACTCAAATTAATCCTGTCAGACCTTTAGGGAAACTGCATCTTTTCTTTTCCCCTTTCTATTGATTTTTTTAAGCTATGACAAATGTCAAATCAGCACTGTTTACCGTTAGTAGAAAGGGAATTTGAGGTTTTAAGTCCATATGCACAGATGTTTAATTTTTGACTTAGGTGACTGTCCCCCCTGTCAAACAGTGGGATGCATCTGTGGAAGTATAGATCTCAGTTCTTCCACTTGTGTGAATAGAGCTGTGATCTGCCACATGGACATGCACAGCAGTCCAAATTTAGCTAGCCTAGATTTCTGTACCTGTGTTTCCTGCTATCTGCTTGGAGGCCTTCAGGGGCACCTAGCCTGTGGGAAACATTAGATAAAGGAACTTATAGGGAATTGAAGCCATCCGAATCTGGGCCAATGTCTCATCATTACTGCATCTGTACAAGTTGAAATTCATTATACCTATTCATTTTATTCAGTTATTTTGATCATTTATGTGCACTAGTTCATTCCCCAGATTGCCAGTAATATGTAAAAATTGCAAAGGCAGCATGGTAAATCACAGCAATGTAGCACAGTTCAAGTCTTCAAAACAAATTCCTGCACATTCATTACAAAACTTGACAGTATGTTCCGCGAAGCTGGTAAAGCCAGTAAGGTGGTGCTGTTTATAGCAACATGGCTAATCAATGCACACGCATCTTTTCCTGCAAGGTTGCTCAAAGTAATTAGTAACAGTGATAGAGGGAATTAGAAAGCAAAACTGAAAAATAGCGGGTATCAGCTACAAACCACTCAAACATAAGGACAGCAGGGTACAGCAAATTCTTGGCTAGAAGATACTTTCTTCATGGGGGATTTTAGCTGCTCATAAATCTGTTGGGAAATAGATATATCCAGGCATGCTGTGTCAAAGAGAGAATTTCATCATTTGCAAAAAAAGGCAAAACTGCCCTAGATCTAATTCTTACTGAGAGGATGGAGCTGCCTGAGGATATGAAAATAAAGGAATATCCTGGAGCTGAGCACCATAAGCTGTTTAAATTTAGTATGGCAAATGATGGATCCATTGCAGAGTACAAAGACAAATGAGCAAACTTATATTAAGACATTTCGGCTAAGTTCTTGGCCTTTTCAAAGTCAATATCAATGTTGTCATTGACTTTAGGGTGGCCAGAATTTCATTTCTGATTACTAAAATGCATGGAATATGACAGAGAAAGGATATTAAAATCTTCTTCTTTTCTACTGCTCTTGAACAAAGCAGCAACCAATGTTGCTTCCCGAGAGAAGAGCCTGAAGTTTAGTAAAATAAATACAAATGTCTACTGAAATTAGAAGATAACCAAATTAGATTGCTTTATAGCCAACAGAGCACCCTCCATCACTGTAGGATAAAAGTTGTGAAAGAAAAGAATAAAGAAGAAATGTTTAGGGGCTGTGAGAACAAAGAAGATTGAAAGTGTTCCTAAAATTCCTAATGAGAAAGAAAGTCTTTTCAATAGAAAAGGAAGATTACCTTAATAACAATTCAGAAATATAAAGATGATGAACTATTATTTAAAAATATGCCCTTAACAATAATAAAAATGAAAAAGAATGGAAGACAGTAAAGATAAATGTGAACAATTAACAAAGAGGGCTTCGTGTTAATTGACTCTTACAAAAGAGCAGATAAGAGCACGTTTCACAGATTTGAACACAACTGAGTGTTACTTAATGTTACTGTCCTCTGATATTAAGGGAGTCTACAAACATGACAAATATTTGCTGAAAAGGAACTGGAAGAAAGGAGGAAGCTTGTCCACAAGAAAATTGCAGGAAGCCTAGCAATTACCTTCTACTTAGATTAATCACTGAGGTCTTTGTCCCCAAAGTCATGGCTCAGTTTTGGTATCCAGAGGCACAGGTATGTCTGAGAGTCAAACCTACTGAAAAAATAGAACAAATGATAAATAAACCTTTTATCCAGGCAGGAGCAGTTAAGAGTGACTGTAAGGAATACAACTTGCCAGAGTACTCAATTTAAGTTAGAATTGCTAGGTATCTTGGTGTGTTAAATTTAGGATCAAACAGAAGATCAGGAGAATGCCACTGTGAAAGAAGAGCAAAATCACAAGTAGCCAGTTCCTAGAAACTGAACCTTTCTGGAGAGTCCTCTAAATAGAGATCCATAAGAAACCTTGCTTCCATCATTTACACAATGATGATAATGATGAAAGCTTCTTTCTCTGCTGTCTTTATGTCTGTAAATAAACTTGGCTCCAGCATTTTAAAACCGGGAACTGCCACTTCCCTTGTTTGGCATTAACAGTCAGGAATCCATTAATCTGCAGAGCATGATTTAGCTTGATTAACATTAACTATGGATCGCTTCATCTTTACTGGTTGACTTCCTGCGAGGGAAATTTAATGAACTCCTTACCTGGCTTTGTTATCCACCTTTTGTCTCAGTTTAAAATGTAATGAAAAGCACACAACACTCTTGCAGTTTTACAAATGAGGAGGATCTTCAGCTCAGCGGGATCGGATGCCACTGTCACAGGAGCAATGTGGAACCAAAACGGCAGCAGCTCCCAGCCTCAAGAAAAGGCACCACAGGCACCAAAGCTTTCTGTCCCCAGCACATCATCCTCCCTGAGGCCATAACAGGACTATAACTGCGTGACAGACATGTATCCATGTATTTATTAGTATATATTATGAAGATGCCTACTCCTGTTTTTGCATTCCCCTACCCCAGGCTCTTCCAGTAGCTCTGCTAATCAAGCTCTTTCATTTGGGAACCCCTGCTATAATTTCACTGCAGATGGAGCAGAAAGAAACGCTCCTTCAAGTTGAATTTTATAAATACTGTGGTCTGCAGACGCAGCAAGCAATTCTGAAAATTTCTAAGCCTTCTTCAAGCCAAATCATCCAATCCAAAAGGCAATTACACATAGCTAGGAAAGTCATACTGTACCCATGTTAACTTGGATTAATCTTGCAAAACAGTTCTCATAGAAACACAAATGCTCCATGTGTTGGTTTACATTATGAGGTGCAGAAGGATTGCTGATAAATAACGCTGGGACTCAAGCAAAGCTTCTCCAGAAATAATCTACAATATGATAAAATGAAGGCTACAGAGTCATTGAGATATTAAATATGAAAGACCTTTCTGATTTACTTACAGCATTCAGTATAAAGGATTTATTAGCAGTTCCTATCTTTATGGTAAATGATGCATAAATGATGGCAAAGGTGTACAAGAGAACTGTATAAAGACTCTTGCAGAGTGAATAAATTGGTTGAGTGCCAGCTTTTCTAAGGGTGAATGATTCCACTGACTTGTTTAGGGCATATCATGCAATGATGGATGTAAAATTACAACATTTCAGAATGCCAGCAGTTCAAGGGAAGATTCCAAATTGATGAGGGACAACACTCTTATTCTAATAAACCAAACACGTGGCCTCAGCCTTTCCCTTCAGGAGAATCATTTTTCTATTCCAAGGCAGGAGAGGTGGAACAAAGCACCTTGTATGCACAAGAGCTCAATTTTACTGTATGAAGCTGAAGCTCAATAAAGACCAGACAAAGACTTATTTTTCTGTTTTGTTTCCATAGTTGTACTTGTGTATTTTTAAGGCAATCATTTCCCCATGTAATAATGTCATTTTGAAATGAGACCAGCATTCTGGCGAGCCTTCCGCAAAATTCCTGGCTTCTTTTGCACCATAGTCCATTGCCATTTCCACAGGGCTTTTATAATATACATAGGGAAAATGTCAATTCAAATTCAAAGGCAGAGAATACCTTTCTTGATGAAGCATCCTGTATATCATATACTAGCTGGAGGTGTTCTGTGCTGCTTGACAGGAAACAGTGACATGACAAGCAGGGAGAGAAGGAGCTTTTAACCAGTTTAATGTGCAGAGTTAGCACTCACTGAAAAGTCATTTGCCTGTTTGCTATTTTTTTTAAGTATGTCTCTTTCCTTTGACTTGTCATTACTCCTGTAATATACAATTTTGTCTTCTGTTTGTAATTTTCTGCCGCAGTGATTCCAAAGGTTCAAAATAATCTCTTTCTATCTTACTAGGAACAGGATAACAGAATGTGTATCAAAATAGTTTGCTTATTCCGAAACCTAAATGAGGTCCCATTTAGCATACCTTTCACTGCTATACTTTTCTTGCTGCTGCTGCAGAGGCCTTCCGTGAGTGTTACAGTGCTTGTGCTCTATACTTTTCATACTTCCTGGGACTGATTTGGGCCAAAGGCATTTTTTATAAAAGAAAATGGTCAAGATTTGCTCTAAATGGCAATCTGTTAAGCACTGTTCTGTGGACAAAAAAAAGTCAAAAAGTCATTGCCCTTTTCTTCAGGGAAAGAAAATCAGTCTATTAAATGCAAGGCAACACAGAGTTCTACTTCAAGCTAAATAACGTATTTTGAGCTGTTATGAGGCACATTACATGACATTAAAGATAAAATTTAAGAATGGGTAGAATTTCTACCATTCTTGCGTGCAGTTTATTTTTCAAGTTAAGCTTTCAAATATCGAAAGTTCACGTTCAGTGCCTTGATCAAAAATGATAAATTAACTTCTGAATTAGAAGAAGATGCTGCTATTATTTTAACCAGTAAACTAACTCAGGGTTAATCTGGGTGTTATTTAGCCTATTGAAAGTGTTTTGAGTGAACATATGGTTTCTATTGTGAAATCAAGGCACAGTTTTAACTATGAATATAGATAATTACCCTTTGGACTTTAAACATTTATATGTGTCACGTTATGTTGGAGCATTTTTCATGGTCAATAGGTTGAAAGGTTATAGAGTCGAAAATGTAAATTGAGTGTGTTTGAGTAAAACTATCGAGTGCAATGATAGTACAATTCACTACTGCTCTCTCTCGGAAAGAGGTAGTAATAACAGTCAGTGAGCATGAGCAATGTAACAGGCTATTTATTTAAATACAGATTGTTATGGTAAAAGATTTTAATATGAGAATTACAGAAATCCAACCACAGTATATATAGCTAGAAAATCCCTGGTTGCTGGAGCTTAATTTGATATATATACACAATATATTTAGGGGCCTAATTATAATGCTAACAATAAAACCTTTAAATAAACTGTGTGTATGTGTGTGTGTATGCCTTAGAGTCAGTATTGCTGTATCCCCACCAATACATTCTGCTCTTGATTTAGGCTTGAAAGTGTATTTAGTTTTACTCTCGGAGTGTAGCCCTTGGCAACATCCCCTTCCAAGGAGCCAGACGTTGTGTCTGCACTGAGGATGGCTGAAGGACCCAGCGAGTATGTGCGAGGAGTGCTAATGTCCTGACTGCACCGCGGCCGGCTCACAGCAGCCCCACCACCACGCATCTGCCCGAGTGACCCCGCTGGCCCAGGATACTGCCCCGTCACCTCTTCATAATGTAGCTCATAGTGAGAGAGAGCTGAAGGTGCTTCTGGTCCCTGGCCTAAGGAGGCACATTTTCACCCTGCCTCAACAACTGGAGGCGTTTCGGGTGAGGTGTGCAGCTTTCCACTTTGTCCTTGTGCATCGCTGAGATGCCAAGCACTGGAGGTGTATTTCTCAGCAAGACAGCGCCTGAGCCTGAGCTTATGTCTTCAGGGCTAGCATGCATTTCTCTGAAAGCCAGTGCACGCTCCACTGTGGATGTGTTATCTCTGTTGAAGGGCTGTGTTATCTCTGTTGAACTTCCAGCCTTTGACAACCTAGGAAATACATGGCTCAAACACACTTTAATCAAAATTAGTTAGATAGTTATTAATAATTCACAATTTTGGAGTATTTTATGCACATTAACAAACACAGAGTAAGGCATTAGACCACAAACAGTGGCTACCAAAAAACCAAGGACTTCCAAAAAATCCCACAGATAAAATGTTTATTCTTGTGGTTACTCTTCTATATATGTTAATTTTCTTTTATTATGTTTTAAATATGTATTTCTATGCATTGTATCAGATTTTTGGAAGAAAATACAGTCTTTCTCCATGCACACTAAAGAACAAGGAAACCCCTTTTATCCCCTGTCCACATGTGCTTTTTTAATTACAGTACACCTCTATCCCTACTATTTCCCATTTCCAGAAACACACACAGAAAAGCATTTTTTAGTCATTTCCAGAAGTATGCATATTCAAAATATCCTTTGATTACTCTTTACACCATTGAACTGCATCCAAAACTGCTTCACTTATCTATTGCTTTCCATGGCAACCTAGTTTTTTGCTGCTTTCCAACATTGTTTTCTAACTTCTGAAGAATTACTTCTTTACTTCCTTCCCTTCCATCATAGGTGGTCATTCCCTGTCACTGTCAGTATGGAAACCACAGTGAGGTTATTGCCTATATCTAGTAACTATTCTTCAGTAATGGCAACTAGCAAAAATTCATTGCTCCGTGAAAAAAACCCAAATACTCACATTTCAGGGTGTTATCTTGAAGCAGGACAAAATGTTGAACTATTTTTTAATTTTTTTAATTGGAAAATATGTGGGTTTTTCAGGATTTTCACTTGAATATCTCATTTTATTTGTTTCAGGTCAGCCCAGTCTTAAGCTCTGTAGCCATATAGTAGTTGCTGTTTTGGTGTCTAACTGACTCCAACCTGTAATAAGCCTCAGCTGCTGAGTGGCCAAAGGATTATGCTATTTAATAGATGAATTCCCATGAATCCATGTGCAGTTTATGAAATGTGGTTCCTGAAATGTTTTGGCTCAGTTCAGGTAGCAAGCATTTTTATTTTGGATGAACTGAAATGAAATTGATTATTTTCTTCCAGTTTTCCTGACAGAAAAATTGAATATCATTGGCCTAGTTGAAGAGTGTCAGTGTCACAGAACTGCCACTTGCTGTTAAAAATGTTAAGGTGAAAAGTTATTGAGCAGCTTTCCCAACTATTACCATTAATGCTCTTTAATGTTTGTGCTGCAGTAATATCAAGAGACACAAGCTGAGAGCAAGGTTCTATTTTGTTAGACATTGTAAAAATGTAGAGTAGGAGATCTCTCCCAAGACAGTTTAGAGCATCTGTGGGGAAGATAAGATTGAGGAGGGGGAGCAGAACAAATTGAAGGCTGGAGCAGGCCAATGGCAGAACCAGAAATAGGAAACTCTTATTTCAGTTTTGTTTTATCTTTAAACCTCACTTTGTCATACTCTCAAAATCAGCCTTTTTGCTTCTTTTTTAAATATGTGTTTTGTTTATTGACTTTCTATGTGTCGCTTTGCCTTTTTCTGTGTCCCTCCTTTTCTTCTTTTCCTTTCTCCCTCCCTTCTTCTCAATTACTTAGTCTGGAAATTGTTTTCCTAAAACATTCAATTGTACCATCTTACTTAATCTCTTCTGTTTATTTTTCATATCAGCTCTTGGACCAGTATATCTACCTCCTCTCTAAGAAAGCCTGTCTATGTTATGCCACTCCTATATAAAAGTTTCGGTTTTGCCTGCTGTTTTTATCTTTATTATTTGTGTGCAGATGCGACTTTCAGATTTCTTGATTAGAGATGTCCAAACTCTTGGAGAAAAATGAAAAAAAATAAATCCCTGAAGATTTTATAACTCATTGGTAGAGAAAACAAATTACCATTCATTTTTTTTAATGGGAAAAGGAAGAAAGGAGCTACCAGTGCTTTCCAGAAGTTGTGCCTTCCCACCAGCTGGCATTGGAGGTGAGCCTAGAAAGATGTGACAATTGCATTTTGTCTCCGCACTTTGAATGGGATATCTGGTGAATACTGCATTTACATAGAAACAACTGCAGCATGGAAACATTCTTCCAAGTATGCAGGAAACCTTTTTTTACTTGTGAATTTTTAAGACGCTTAAGTGATCACCGTATTTTAGATCATAGCGGAATAGAAAGTCTCCCAGAAGTTGGCCTTGGCCTGCCCGTCACTGTTTGTGTCTCTTTGTGCGGCCTCAAACTGCAGCTGAAAAAATACTGAAAATGGCGCCACTGCATGTTTTTAATCCCCCCTCTTCCTCCCACCCAAAAGATCTATTTTTTTGCCATGCAAATACTCATTCCTGTTTCTCTTCTAATAAGCTTATCTTGCTGATAGTTTGACTAAGCTCATGTTGTATTCAAAACTTGAAGTTTCCTAATTAAAGTCCAATTCCAGTATCCCTCCTTAGATATTCAGTGCTTCTGCACACTGTGAAGAAAGGTATTTTTAGAAAATACGGGCCACTTAATTCCCGTTAAGTTTTCTATAACAGATGGTATAGTTATTTGATTTATGTATTCACCTTCACGTGGCCCTGCTGACTGCCAGGTTTTTTTAAACCTCCGAAATTCTTTCTTGTTATGCACTGAAACTTCACCCTTTCCACTGCATGAAATATTAGTTTTACTTAGAAAATCTAACTGCGTGCAATTTTCATGTTACTGAAATTGTGCACGGTCTGGTGATTAATTGTATTGTCTTGATCACGGCCTCAGCCTGATGTTCAGGGCTCATTACAGCAGGAGGAATTCAGCAGAACACGAATCTTAACCAGGTGTGGCTTATTAAAGTGGCAGTGCCCAATTGAAAGACCATAAAGGATTTGTATCAAAATTGATGTTTTTAGCTACTTTCCCCTCCCAGGATCGTAGAGATGTAATGTTAAAAGGACAATGTAGCTTGCTTGTGAAAATCACTTGCATCCATCATGTGAAAAAGCAGCTCGGATCTGTTCCTCCCTTGAGTGGGAAGAGTTGCAATATACCTTTAGTACAGCACATTCATACCAAACATCTCCAAAACTTTCCTTACTTTGACACAGATTACAGTTCCTAACACACAGTTTGCGGTATGTGCTGAATCATGTATTTCTCATCTCTCAGGAAATGTTTTGTTTTCCTCTGAAGATGCTCTTACAGCATCAGTACAAACACTGAGCAGAGATAAATCTTGTAGGAAGCTATTGACAGCATTTATCTTGAACTGAACCCAAACTTCAGATTTCTGTTCCGTATTTTATGCAGTCGAATCTGATGGGGGGAACAGCAGGAGGTAACAACACACAGGGGGCAGAAGAGAAAACATTTACTGTCAGGTGAGCCTATCTTCACCCCAGTGTGCGTGCTGGGTCCCTCACAGCTGATGCTAATATGCTGGTGGTAAACTGTCAGGTGGCCAGCAAGGCTCATTACCTACCAAAGAAGTAGAGAAGAGAAGCTTACTGTTTGCTCCAATTTTGGGAAGCTTTCAGAACAAAGAATGTTTAAGTGGGATTGTTGCCCCTTTGGAAAAGCCATGTGAGTTGGGTGTGCTTTCGTTATTGCTATTGTGAGGAACTACATCCTGGTGCTTCTCTGCCTCAGAAACGTGAGTAAAACATTACACCTTCTTGCAGCTATAAAAAACAACCTCTGGGTGAAGGGGCTGAATTTGAAATTGTAGTTTGCTGCTATTTTATCGTGCTCTTTTGGTGTCAGGTGAAAATATTGAATGCATCCACACTTTCATTGGTTATGATGTTTAAAGAAGCTGCTCCTTGCAGGTCAGTGCTGGTTTGTGCTTCCTTAAACCAAACAAGTATTTTCCAACTGTTAAGAATGAGACTGGGCATGCTGTGAGTCTTCTGGGGGAAAACAAACAAACAAACTTCTGTGACTTTTTTTTATGGCTACAAAGGATTCAATCTGGAGACTTGATACCCTGTTTCTCGTAGTATGTGCCTCTGAAGTGCTTATGTGCAGAAAACCGTATGGGACCTCCAACACCTCAGTGTAAATATTGAGTGTTTAAAGATAGTCACTAATACAGGACTAGTTTCCTTCTTATTAGGGAAAACAAGGAAAGAAGCAAAATGCCTTTGAAACATGATTGAAGCTTACTCCTCAGCAAATCCAAAACTTTACAGAAGGCGATATTTTCCTTTTTCAATTATTATTTTGTATTCTACATGCTTTAGCAGTGGCCCTAAATGAGGTGTAGCCAATCAAAGAGGACTACCTTGTTCTAAGACCACAGGAAGAGTAACCTGACATAGTTTCAGTAGTCATTGAAGAGGAGGAAGATAATAACGAGAAGCAATTAATGACAAGAAAGCCATTGAAAATGTAGGTTATCATTTCAATGCCTTCTTGCCTTTACTTTCATAAGGATTGCATTTAAATTCTCCTTAATACTTAAAAATTATGGATGGGGTGGTATGTATATTTTTGAAGGAGGCTCATTCCTTAGGTGGTATATGTGACAGATACTTTGATCCGTTAATTACATCTGCCTGGCTGAGAAGTTTGGCAACGGATATTCCTTATATGAGAAGGAATAAGCCAGCGAGTGGAAAATCAGCCTTGCCAATAGCTGTTGTCATGGGAAGCTCAAATAAGGAAGAGGGAGAAGGACAACGCCTGCTGAGAGCAGCGAGTCTGGCGTGGGCTGGTGAGAAAGGGAATTCCCAGGCAGAGAAGGCTGAAACAAAGGGAAGGTGCATGTCTTGGCAGGGTCTAAATAATGAATAAATAAAGCTTGAAAGCTTACACAGCTTCAGTGGAAGCAGGGCCTGAGGAGCTAGCGAGTCAGTCCAAAACAGTTCCCACAGGAAGAGCAGCCTTGTTTCAAAGGGTAAGAGCATTATCTTGGTGGGCAAAAAGGGAAATGCAGGGGAAATGCTGGCAAAGTCAGCCCCAGGTTTGGTGAGCTAACCTAAGGTGCAGCAGTGCGCTGTGCACATGCATCACACTGCTGGGCTCCCATATGGAGTTGCTAACAGTACAGCAAGATCACCCATCCCACTCCCAAGCCTATCATTGCCAATTCTTGTATGGGCTGTTCCTTTTACTGCCTCTTGGCGACTGTGGAAATCTAGCCTGTGGTGGTGGTGTGGTGTATATTCCTTTAAGAAGGTGCTCTATAGAGATATCGTAGAATTAGCGTGTGTATCATGAGACACAGAGGTTGCCATGGTAAGTACACAATTTTTAATTGAATAGCAGACTAATAGGCACATAAAACCTCCATAACTTGTTGGCACATAAATTACCTCTCCTGGGGCTGTAGGCAATTAAACATACTTCTTTTCTGAAATTCTTTCCAAGTCTTTTTCTCTGTTTTTGTTTAGATCAGAGCCTCTCATATTTCTTTCCCTTTTTCCCTCAACAATGCTGCTTGGTCTTCTTTAGTACCTTTTAGATTACTCTGTCTGTCTTTCTCCTGACTTCTCTTGAATGTCATATACTTCACAGAGCAGGGTAAGAGCTATAAAAGGGGTCTGGTTGCTTCTTATTATTGTTAGTATTTAAAAAGCATAATTTGGTAAACTTGATACTCATTTAATTCTCTGAATGCAAAATAGTGTAAGGCTTATACAATATTACTGGACAAATAGGTAGAAGTGGCCATTAAATCCCAAAAAGTGTGTTCAAATCAAATACAGGCATTAATATACTGCAGTCTAAGTAGGGGAGCTGCATAGAGGTGATTATTAGAACACCTAAGGCCACACGTTCTCCCGAGAACATAAGTTTATGACACTGTAGTTTTAGAAAACAGAGTAATGCTGGTGTAAATCTTCTTTGTTTCATTTGAGCTATTCTGATTTGAACTGGCTGGCCTAGAGGTCCTTTGATGTTATTCTCTTTCCTGACAATACTTTCCTCATTGGGCATGTTTTATTTTGCTCTTCCAGTGGTGTAATAAATACATCATTTGCCTATGAGCATTGTTCCAAAAGTGGGCATTGTCTCTAATCTCTTCAGCAGTACAATAAATCACGAGCTGAGGCACTGCCTTCTCATTCCAGTTTTTAAAGATTATTTTTCTCTTTTCCGGTTGCACAGTTGTTATAGAGAAGCAGATTGAGAGAAGGTTATTTGTACTTGCTCATACCTCTGCTATTTTTAGAGCCCATATTGACAAATTTTCAACTAGACATTGTATTTCTTAAAGAGTGCTGCCCTGAAATCGCTCTGGCTTGAACAATGAGAAAATTCAGGACTCCAGGAGGCCAACACAACAGGATATCCATAAGTAACAACGCCTTCTTATCAACAAGGGGTGAGCTTAACAGCCTTGTTCCTGGCTGTGACAAACAGTGAGCAGAATTCCTAGCAAGCCAGAGAGCAGCGAATAAATGCGCAAGATAACTCTGAAGAAAGATTAGGCGCGGCTGACTTGGTCTGTTCCTTTGCACAAATCACGAGCAATTTAAAGCAATAATGACTGATAGCTTTCCACAGACATCCTGACTTTTATCCTATTGCAGTACAGAGTTCATCCACCTTTGTTTTTTTGCTTTGATTTCGGTGTTCATTTTTTATGATGTTCATTTTTTATGATGAAAGTGGTCTTGTCTTGAAGGAACAGATGAGTAGTCTCTCTTTTTTTTTTCCTTTCCCCTGAGTAGTTCAAAGACACCTTTAACGGCTCGGAACAAAAGGAAATTATTGTACAGATCAAGGGATTACAAAGCAATGTTTTTACAGATTTAAAATAAAATATAAACAGCTGTTGAGAGATGAATGCCACAGAGACGGTTGTTGCCAATTCATTAATAATACCAACACAAATTCACTCTGTTTATTATGTTTTTAACCCATGTTTGTCAATAGGGAAAACAGTCATAATTTGAACTTGCAAACATAGTGAATGTATACCAGATAGGTTCAGTGTAGAGATTTGAGAATACCAGCATGACTAGTGTTTGCCATCTGTGTCTGTGTAATCAATATTTTCTAACAGTGTAATGGGAAATAGCTCCTTTATATCCTTGCTGCTTTGGCCTGCACAATTAGTCACTGTTTGTAGCCTTGTAGATTTGTAGAGGGCAATGGAGAATATAGGCAGTTGGATGTATTAGTGTAACCCATCTCTAGTTGGAAGGCATTTACACGAAGTCTGTTTTCTTGAATGCAACAGAAACAAACCCTCCTTGGGCACGGCAAACTTCGAAGCAGAGTTTGGTCACTCTGTTCTCTCTGGAGTATTTGCTCAGCTGCTTCTCACCTTGCTACTTTCTCTTCCAGTCGTACTCAGCCTGCTGAAGTGTTCCTCCCTGACACCGTTTCAGTCTGGAGCTCTCTGACCCCTCAGTGGCTCCCACAGCCCATTGGTTCGGGTGGCAACTTGGTGTGTTCCCTTTCAACTGCAGGAAGGCAGAGAAGGGCTCCTCCCAGCGCTCTGAAGGAGGGACGTTCGTCACATAGGTGTAACCAGACCTGTGCCATTCCACGGGAAGTTTGGTAACTTCTATTAACACTTTATCATAGCACAATGTCTTTGCAGACTATCCAGCACGCTAGAAATACTGCTTTCTAATGGAGCAATAACAGAGCATGGCAATGGTGACCAAGCTTGAGTTCTTTCAACCATATGACAAGTGCAAAAAGAAGAGACCTGGCAAAAGGGGTAATGCTTCCTCATTTCTTGCTAAGGGCATTGTCAATGCACAGAGTTGTAGCTAAACACAAGTTCCTGTAGGACTTGGAATATAGGACAACAATGCAAAAAGAAGAGACCTCGCAAAAGACCTGGCTTCCTCATTTCTTGCTAAGGGCATTGTCATTGCACAAACAGTTGTAGCTAAACACGAGTTCCTGTAGGACTTGGAATATAGGACAACATATTTAGTAATGGAGTGTTAAACTACCTCAGGCCCTAATCTTACAGCTGTGTAACCCCTCTCTCACGTAGAAAGCACTTAATTTCAGTGTATGTTTGTAGCAGTTTTCAGGCTGTAAACATCTTTCAGGCTACTTCAGAAATTAGGTTCTCAAATAGTTGAGGGGGTTTTGTTGAGTTGGGTTTTTTTTTGTCATGAAGATCTCACTATCTCTCTGTAACTTTAAGGTATGTAACAAATTGATAAACTACATAACAAATTGATAAACTACAATCTGAGAATGGTAAGTACAGTAGATAACAGTGCACTCTGCAGAGCTGTGGATTTTTTTTATTTGGAAAAAGCTTTCTATACTGGAACAGACTTACATGAAGCTTTCTATAGAATTTCTAATCTGTCCATCACTGTATACTAGAGAATTACAGATTTCAGTTTTGGACAATCAATTCTGAAACTTTTTCAGTTTTTATTGGCTGAAGTTGAAATCATACAAGTCTTTTGGTTTCAGTAAGCAAACGTTAAAGGCAATATTAATTGCATCAGCTGCTCTTTTCCTAACTTGCTATTAAATCAGTTTATACATTCTCTAAATAATCTCTCAATTGTCAATGTTCTGGTTTCCTGGAAGGACACTCACCAGTTATAATGATATTTAAGGGATCCAACAATTTTTGGGGAGAGGCAAATGCATTGGTTTTTTTAGTTTGTTTTGAATATCTTGTCAATAGGAAGACCATCTTTCTGGTGGAGTCATACTGGGTTTTGAGCAGTCATTACTGGTTATCAGATCCCTTCATTGCTGGCAGCAGCCAGCACGAAGGTAGAACAGGCTGCTAATGCAGGTTTACATGGTGGATATGAGAGTATTTCCCTGCACACCTCTGAGAGCATCACACTGACACTGGAAAGGCTTTAGTTTAATGACACTCTCGTGGTGTATCCATTCCATCCCTTGCTCCTCTGTCAGGACTTTTTGAGATACCAGTCTGTTATTATAGATGGGTCCTTCACCAGCCAGTTTGCTTTGAGCTGTTAAACCAAGCTCCTTCTCAAACCACTGATGTTCCTTAGCTAACAGAGCGCTGGTAAAACTTGGGAATTACTATTGTGACTGCTTTTGTTCTGGCCAAAATAAGCCTATTTATAATTTTCTTTCTCCTTTCAAATTAATACATTTTTCGTGCTGAAATTGCAGCTTTAAATCATAAAGTCGTCTTAAATGTGCAAGGTGTGGTCCTGATGCTTTTGCTTATGCTGAATAGGACTTATTTAAGTTCACTTTCTAACTTTCTATGCAGAATAAGAATCTGACTCGTATCACCTCTTGAGAGGAATGTATTCAATGAGCATTAGATATAGCCAGGTTGAGCTAATTTGCTCAGAACTGGTGATAAGGTGGTATGCATGTGTATGATGTACATATGTGAGCATAAGGCATGAACTGCAGATTACCATCAAGGAAACTCTGATGTCAGTGCTGAAATTCCCAAAGGGACATAAGAAGGAACATTAACTGTTTAAATGTGAACAAAATCTTACTGCACAAAGGAGTTAAAACACTTGCATCCAGACTCTCTAGACACCAAAGGACACTGCTTGTCTCTGTTCAGAGTGAGATACTACAGATGGGAAGTGTAGAAAGAGGCAGTTGGTCCTTACCGAACTGAATGATGTATTTATTTTTACTTATTTACAAAATATTCTAGGTCTTCTACTACTGCTACTCATTCTCTTAACAGTTCTTTTTCTGTAATTCTGTTGTCCTCAATGCAAGAGAGAGGACAGTAAATGGATTTTGAGTGCTTCATGAAAATTTCCTTTCTATCACCACTTGGCGCTTCACTTGACTTAAATTAGCCAAATAAATGTGCCACATGAGGCTTAAAAAGCAGTTTTCTCCCCCTGCCCCTAGGTGTTTCTTGTGCTATAAAACAATTTAACCATATTTTATCAGCAACGTTAATAGTAAATGCTTACTTGGTAATCCTTCCTGGGTGCATACATTTAGTATATCTATATATGCAATTATGATTCTGATGGAAAGGTAAGTTTTCCCTGATAAGATAACTGAGATAGCCAAAATGTTGCTCTTGCTCTTATGGTGGCCTAAAATCCTCTATATCTCTTAAGGTGAGATAAATTTACAGTAAACTTGTGCTTGGACATATGTGCTTAGTATAACCTCTTTCGTTTACAATAGCGATATATAAAAGTGCCTTGTTTTTGCAATATTTACTGAAGACCTATTAAATGGAGTTGATTTATGGAAAGTGCAGAACATCCATCTCTCCAGAAACCTCGATCTGTTACAAAAGGCTTTATTTTAGATACCAAAGTAGTCTCATCAAACTTTTCCTCCTTTGGAATGCTGAGCTACCTCGATTGCTACCTGAACGAGAGTTGTGTGGCTGTTGCTTCTGCTGTGCTAGAAGTGGACTTTTGTAACCTAATATTTTTTTACCTTCTAAGTGCCAGAAGAACAGGTACAAATAGCATGGACACTTCTAGTTTTCCATTGTAGTGCAAGGGCAATGGCTTGCAAAGGCTCGGGTTAGTTTCATTTGACTTGTATCTATATTCCTTTCAGCTTCATGCAGTCAACTTTTACTCGTTTCGGATACTAAAGCATAAACAACAATAAAAATAATTAATGTATATGTGCTCTCAACTTTCTGGGTGTTTTCCCAGATTCAGTATTTAAATGTTGTTTTGGATACTGGATTTCTCTAGGCAGTTTTTGGAAGTTTATCTTTTTAGAATAATGAATCATGAAATGTCTGTGTTGCATAATTACACCTAAGGACATGTTTCTGCCATCTCCTGCACTTGCCACTGGTTTGTTCTGAAGTGTGTGAATACGAGTTGTTGTTCAGTAGTGCAGGAAACATTAACACTGGATTTAAGACAGTGTTAGTGCAAACAACTTTGGGAAGGGTTTTCTTTAGAGGCTGTAGCCCGCTGCATGATTTCTGTGTAGTCTGATCTCTCCTGAATCCAGATATGTTACTGTGCCAACATTTCTACAACAAAAGGCAAATAAATTGATCTTCATTATAAATGGCAGTAATATTTCTCCATCATGGAAAAGTGATGATGATGATACAAGAGCTGCTTTGGGTAGTATAAAGCTTGTATGAACGGCTCTCTTGGACCTTGTGCTTTGAGATCATGCTAAGTTGGCACTTGGGCAGCCACTTACCAGTTCTCTAGACATCTAAAAACCTACCCATTTCTTCCATATCTTGTCTTTCCAGGCACTTCAAACTCCTTTCATCCTTACTATTTGTGAAATTATCTTGGGGGGAAATGGGGGACAGGACAGGGTGGAAGGGGAAGTGGGGTTGGGTTTCACTTTTTTGGCCCTCTAGATGCTTTGGGCTTTTAAGAAGCCTGGTAATATCACGTTTAACACAATCACAACCACTGACTTCATGTAATATGACTCCTAGTCTGTCAGTTTGTCATAAAGTGACAAGACAAATGTTTGCTCTAAATACTTTTAATATAGTTAATATAAGCATGGTAAGACAATGCAGTTTCATAACACATTATATTTATTGGTAACAAGTGAAAATCTACAGCATTTGATGCAAAATGACAAGTCTTGTCATACAGCCACTGATTAATATTTGTAACAGTTTGTTGTTTGAAATATTCACTGTTCAAATAGAACATGTAACCTTCTGACGCTGATAGTTTGTCTATTTTAAAGAAACTTTTATTCCAAACTAATAAACACACAACTTTTTAATGTATTTCTAGGCACAGAGCTGAGTCCTGCTCTCCAATATGCTCTTCAGCATCCTTTTTAAGAGCTTAGAGCATTGAATGATGGCAGTGCCGTATTATGGCTATATGTCTTTGTGGGGGCTTGGGTCCTGTGTTGTCTTTGTCCTTTCCCTATGTACATGAATAGCATCTAATACAATAAAAATATATAGCCCTCGGCGGGATGTAAAATTGCCAAGTGCAGAGGAAAGGCTGCCCAGAGGAAGGTGTGGGTGGCAGCCACACGTGTTGTGGTGATCCCAGGTGTTCACTCTTTTCTTTTTAAAAAAGAAAAGGAACCCACCATCTGGTCTTCCCTGAAGGAGCACATTATATCTCTGATATATTGTAAGAGTATTTAATTAAGTCCCAGTACCTCTGAGGGTTACTTTCTTGAGGCTCCTTAACCAAGCTGACTGTTCTTACTTTGTACTATCTGAGTGATTTTAAAACACTGAGCAACATCAAGCATGTGGTGTGTTCAGTGCCACACTCTGAGAAGTACAAGGCTGGGCGCGTATTGTGACATATGAGACAACTTAAATTGCACAAATTAGTCAACAGCTGCTTTAAAGACTTGCGATTGTACACCTGGGTCTGTGTATTTTCACTCCTCCAGAACTTCCAGGATTAAGACAGATCCTCATTCTGCAGTGACATCTTTAGCGGCGTAGTTGTGGGCAATGTCTCTGGCTACAGTTCTTGTGCATCTGATGTGTGACTCTCTCAAGCTCCAGTCTCTTCTGAGCACAAGATAATTGTTTTCCTTGTGACAGGTTTCTCATTTCAGGTGCTTTCAGCATAACAACTCAGAATTTCTCCCTTGCCATCGTTTGAATCAATAACTTTAAAATAATATTGCTGTTCCTATGAGAATACAGGTTTGAAACTGCAATCCAATGCGAGATGAATATCCAGGAGAAAAAAGAAAGGGGAAAAGAGGGACCTAACTGTCATCAGATTAGTTCACTGGGATTATAACTTGAACATCTCTTGTTATAGTTTAAAAATGCAGCCAAATACACAGTATGACCATTACTATGAAAGTATTAAAAAAGGCAAAGAGGAGGGGAAAAACTTTTTGTCTGGAGACTTGTAGAAGCGTGTTTCTTAATCTGCTGCTCAGCCTTCCCTATTTTGGTTGATATCTTCATTTTGGGGCACTTTGTGCAGATCCATTTAAAAGGAAGAGGGGACTGGTGGGGGGGAAATCCAAGAAGACAGTCTAACCTCACAGCTGGCTCTTACCATCATGGGCTCGAGATGCTGTGCTCTTAAAAGTGGCAAACTGCTGTCATCACACTTAGAAGCAGTTTCAAAGGTGACATTCTGCTGGCAAAGGTAATCTGCTGTTGTGCAAGGCAGGTCAGTACAGCATAATTTGTGAGACTGGAGTGCAGAGCTCTCCAAAACACATCAAGGTATACTATCTCTTCAATAAAGCAAGGAGGATGACGTGTTTCCAGGTTCTGGCATGGCTGATGAGGGTCAATGTGCATCAGCAGTAATGCTCTGCATAAATGTTTACTCCACACAATGCAGAAAGTTTTCTGTAGGGAATATTCCGCAAAATAGCACCATATTTAACAGTACTTTATCTGAATTCATATTCTATTCAGGACAAAACATGTGTTTGCAGTGGGTTATAATTTCAGAGCAGTATCTGAATTTTTATCATAAACCGTGGATTACTATTACTGGAATCTGGGCAGAAAGTTACTAAATGTGGACGGAATACAGTTACCTATGATATTACACCATTTGTGTGTATATATACAGCTTTATATATATATATATATATAAATATATATGTATACACATATATATAAATGTGTGTGTGTATATACATATATATATATATGGTGGTTTCTATTCTTTACATAAAAAACCGTTGTAGCAGTCAGCCCCTCTCAGTCAGGCAGAAGATGAAGTGGGATGAGGAATGAAAGACAGGGACACTTGTTTGGAATTATAAAGGACAGTTCTACTAAGTGCATCTTACCCTGAAAGACAAAATTTGGTAATACTCTTTCTTTACTTAATATCTTCTCTTCCTCAGAAAGTGGCTGTTAAACCAGTAAAAGACCACTTTTACATGGTCATATTACGATTTTTCTGTGTACTGCTAATTGTATTTTTTCCAGTTGTCCTTTGTCATCACTCATGCAAATTCAACTGTCATACAAATGCCAACACAGGTTAGAGCATGACTCGTGTCAGCGTTAACCATGACTCCTGGAGGTATCTTAAAAGTAGTGCTCCGTAAATACAGCCATATCAGATAATTTTGGATGCAGAGGGGGAAAGTCTTGGTGAAAACAAAACTGGAATTTCCATTTTAAGGGTTGTAGGACAGGAGTAAGAGAGAGAAAAATATTTCCTTTCCCCGAAAAAGAATGTTTTGTTTTGTTTTGTTTTGTTTTGTTGGACATTGTGTTACATACTCTTGTGTTTTACCTTTAAAGTTTTAATTTGGTACCTTTGTTTAGGCAATAAAAATTAAGAAATACTGAATTTTCACTTTCGAAGAGTAATTTTTATTTTGACATTGGAGTAATTTGACAGTCCTTGATTTTTATTTTTTTTTTACTTTTTTAATTTTGTTAAAGCACTTCATGGAACTTCAACACTGGTTTTGTCCCTTGAATTTGATGGGTTATTTTCTTGTTTAAAATGAATGACCAAGCTAAAGGGTGCAGTGGGAGTGGGTACTGTGGTGAAATGAAGAAAACAAAATAAGGAAGTAGCAATGTTTTCTTCTAAAGCATCTTCCATTTGTCCATGACAGTTCAGTAATGATATGACTAGATGGGCAGAAATGCTGACACTTAAAATATCTTCCAAACAGGAATATTTCCAGTAAATATACTTGTGAGCAGCATCCTCTTGAAAACCTGTCTTGTTTGTGTGTGGTTTTAGGGTTTTTTGGACATGGAGAAGGGAAGAAGCTAGAGGCACAAAGTTTTTCCACTGCTATATGGGTGTCTTTCAGCTGAAATCAGTGGAGCTTGACTACAATAACTGAACAATTGACCTTCACGCCATAACCAGAATGTTTAGCTGTGATATTTGTAGGGCTATCAGCTCATGTATCTATTGATGAGAGAGACTGAGACAGACAGCATGGTAAAAATCTGTGTTATGTGGCCTGTCTTTATTGAGACATCTGGGAGAAAGCTGTCTGAAGATGAGAGATGGAGTTAGCCACAGCAATGAATCAAAACGCACTGAATCGTGGTGTCTAGCCTTCATTCCTGCAATATCCATGTTCTGCACCGCCCTGTCTGGCAGCTCTCTCCTGTTGCAGGGATAGGATGCAAAGTCACAGAGCCAGAACATGAACAGGTCTGCAGATGACCAGAAACCAGCCAAAAATTCAGCTATCCAGGCTGTCATTTAACATGGAAAAAAAGCCCAAATTATGGGTATGGTCCAATGAATGGCAGATAAAGTATGATCCCTTCTGAGGGGTTTTAGTGCCTTTTTAACACAAAAGTTATGAAGAGTTGTTTCTGGTCCCAGTGCTTCGAATGAAGGTGGGATGGTGGGTGCCTGTACCCATCATTTCTGTACTGCCAGTCCCTGAGGCTGCTCAGGACTGGGATTGGTATGGGTATGGATGAGAGTAGCTGACAACAGCCAAAATGCAGTAGTATTTCAGATACATCTTTGGTCTTCAGCAGCAGTTCTGCAGATGATGTACCTGTGGGCAGGGGGGTGGCATGCAGGCAGATATGAATACGTTATTTCTGCTAGGGATTTCTCTGTATCAACGTTTCTCAGGTGCAACAGGCTTACCTCCACTCTGCGTCACCAAAGAGATCAGTATCTGCCCTAAAATGTACCCTTGCTGTTAGAGAAAATAAATAAGTTACAGCAAAGTGTTGTTGTATTAATTAAAAGAACATAATCTCCTGTTCCTAAAATGTAGCTTTCAGTTTTGGCGTATTTCAGATTAACTGGTTTAGCTTTGTACTTTTCAGGCCATTAGAGGAAAGCGGCAATTTACAGCAATAGAGTGTAACCAAATATCATTCTCCAAATTACTCTTCTTACATGCAGTTGGGCCACAGGTTAGTGGCGAGAGAGAGAGATGAGTTTACAGTTGGCAAAGTTTATAGAAATGTGGAACCCCTTATGTGCACACAAAAAATGAAGCATATGGTTTTAATTACAAGTCTTCCAGATAGTAAATTATAGTAAGATGTGACATCTAAGGGAAAAAGCTGACTGCTACTACAGCTGAAATGCGGGCCATGCCACTGCACTGCATCTTGTTACAGGAGAGATAATTTGATATAACCATATCCCAGAATCCTGTAACTGATTATATTTGGTCATGTCTTCTCATAAATGAAGGGGGACAAGATTAGTGATGGGTGAACCACCAATAGTTTAGAGGTTTGGATCAGCAAAGCTTAATCCTAAAATATCTTACCGCTTACTTGAACCCTTTGATGTAATTTCTCTTCTGCCCATTTCTGTGCGGTGCCCTCCACAAATCTGAAGCTTTACCTTTCCTTTCCACTCATCCAGCCTAATCCTCCCATCAATCAATTTCATTATTTCCAGCTTCTTACACCAAGTGTTATCTGCCCACCTGCATTCCCAAACTGGGGTCTGAGCCCCGTTGCTGTTCCCATCCACACTGTTCTTCTTCCTTTCTTTTGGTCTTTTGCATGGTGGTTTCAAAGGGCCTGCTGTGGTCTTCCCAGCCATCTTCCTGGCAATTCCTGAGCAAAAAAAGGTGCTACAGTTGGTCAAGATTATGGTGCATAGCAAGGAACAAGCACTAAGACCCATTTTTTGGGTGGAAAACACCAGCTGAGAGAAGCAGGAAGTGGATAGAGTTGGAAAACTGAAAGAGGGAATTCTGTAGAGTCAGAGTAGAGACAAAAAATGTATTTATAGACAGAGGGGAAAGAGGAGGAAAAAAGTTTGAGGCACAGGCAATAAAGTGCTAGCCAAAAGCAGGCAATTTACTCTATGAACTAGAAATGGAATAATTATCCAGTGTAACACGTAGGATATGTTGGACAGTTAATTTTGTGGGATTGATTTGAAAATACTCTGGCTTAAAAGCATATAACTGTTAGCAGTTCTGGTAAGAACAAGCAACTTGCACAGCAGAATCTGCAGGGAAAATGGTATTTTGCTGGAGCATAGATCTGATGTTCTCACACTACAAAATTCCTGATTCATACCCTGACCACAATTCTCTACATGAAGCAAAATTCATCCGTCTAATAATAAAAAGTTTATGCTAGCCAGTGCTCAGAACAAAGGCAATCAGTAATGCTGACATAGCAGTGCTATGTCCTCTGTACCACAACATGGTACAACCACTCTTAGTGTGGGAAGGATACCGAGCTTGGGAATTTTCTTTGCCTCTTTGCTTTTTGTTTTGCTTTTATAGCAGAGAAGCTGAGACTTTGACCAATGTGGCATGACAAGTATTTGTTATCACATTTCATTGCCCTGCAATGGTGGTTCAAATAAAATCCAGACTTTGCATGCTCAGGCCATCCAGTCTGAACATTTCCATCTGTGACATCCTTTCACTGCAGCCAGTGTGATGGGTTAAGAGAGTTAGAGCATATATGAAGAAGCCAGGTTTTTGCAAGAGAGTCTTGGATTTTTAGTTAAGGGTATCTGACATTTCCCAAAATGTCAAACCTAAGTCCATGACTATGCCATGGCATATATTTGTTCAAAGCCTAACCCAAATACGAACAAGCTTTGTTGAATCCCAACATTTGAGATGGGTATCCAAGTTCTTTTGTTTTCAGTTTTTATTTCTCTGTCACAAGCAAAGAATGATTGCTACATGACAGGTAGTCTCGCTAGCAGAAACACAATAAGAAATATTAAAGAAAATTTTGATTGTCTGTCAGCACGTCCCCTTAGGAAAAACTGCCACATAATAGCTGCCACTGGTCCTGGCTCCACACGCTTACACCATTTGATTTGATGTGAAGCTCAGTGAGTTGCAGCTGGCAGATATTATTGCAATATTGAAGTATTTTACAGAGTAATGGTATACACAGACAGCATGGCATATTCCTAACAGTTTCTGTGTACTTTCGGTTCAACGGTACAGTTGTGTATACAGATGCTGAAGTGCTCCCTGCATTTAATTGACAAGATCTCTGCAGTGATACAGCATGTTATTTTCCTTACCAGTGCTTGGGTAAACTGACAGTCGACGTATAATGAGTATAAATTAGTTATAGACCACATAAGCCATATCAAAACCTTCGGAAGTGTGTGGAGTAAGATTAAAAGCCTGACATTTCGTTGGAGGGTGTTTGTGTAAGTTTTCTGTGCAGGCTGTGGAGCTACTCTGCATGCATTCAGTTCCTTACTATTTCAACTTTCAGTTTTGGAGGAAAGTAGAGACTGTGAAGCCAAAAAGCAACAAAGTTGAACAAACCTCGTGTTTATTTAAGCCATGTTTCTTAGCATACCTTAGTGTAAACTGTTCATCTTGGATTTTTTGTTTTTTAATCTGGAGAACAACTTGGTTACTCCCTGATGATGGTCAGCAGTATAGATCTTGTTTCTCTTAAGTGTTTTAATAGTGTTTTGCATCTACCAGATGAATTTAAGACTTTCAATTACATAAATTATCTGAAAAGTTGACTGGGTGAAGCCATTCAGAGTATTTGTGGAAGCTACCTCAAAATAAGATTAAGAATTGTAGAGTTTAAGATGTTTTTTCTTTGAACTGTACTTAAGATGCTCAGAGCAACCTATTTTGTTGCTCAGACAGCATTACGCACTGGCAAAGGTGTCTTGCTATGGAGGAACTGATCTCTCAAGATAAGTATTGTGGCCTTCAAAGGTCAAACCTTTAATGGAGCTTGTTCTGTTCTACTGTTTGAAAATAAAAATAAAATACGGCTACAATTAGCATCTAACACTTTATCAGATGCTGTTCTCTCAGCATTCACGCAGTGTTTGTTTTGGTAAGCTACTTGCCAAGTCTGAAGGCCAGAAAACCTGTGAAAGAAAGGAGGAAGGAGGAATCTAGAGATTGCAGAAAGGTCAATGGTACCTTTTATCTTAAGAGGCTATGGGAGCTGGAAAGTTTCGGTGTTTGTGCAGGGAATAGATGAGGAGGAATTAAAAGGAAATTACCCATTTGCGTCATTCTGAAGCCTCAAAGTTTTGAATTTTTCAGAAATTCAAAGGTATATTAGAGGAACAGTACATCTAAGTGCAAGTATGCCTTGCTAAAATGGACAGGTTCAAATAGTAGCCAAACATCAGAGTGTTTGTTAGGACGCGCACGATGCCCCCTGATGTGGTATGGAGTGAATGGATGCTAACGTGGAGAAGGGGTGAGAGCTGCTCAGGAAACTCTCTGATGGCCTCCAGCAGGTTACAGGAGCACCAGGAGGCCCAAGGGCAGAGAGGAATGGCCTGTCCGCAGGAGCTGCTGATACTGGAAAAAGTTTCCCTTCACCCTAAGAAAGAAGGAATGTTGAAATTTTAATGTTGGAATTCATTACAAAACTTTAAAAAACAAAAAAAATTGAAACACTTCACTTCAACTCTTGTTACATTAAAACAAGTTGAAATACTACCTCAACAAGTTGTTTCAATAATGATCCATCAAAAATTTATAAGAAATCAATGTGCAGCTGTGAAAAGTTTCCATTTTATCAAATCATCACTTTCTGGTGGAAAGAAACTGTTCCACTGGAAAAACTTCTGCAAGCTGCAGTAGAAAAATCCCTGGACAATTATGCAGTCCAATAGCTCAGCTCAGCAAGAGTGTCTCTGCTGCCATTTTATATTCTTTTGAAGAAAGCTTCTACCTCCTATGGCTTTTGGAGTTTATTCTTCTACTTTTGCAGTGTATCTGGTCAATAGCACTGCTCTTTCAGAACACAAGGGAATACTCAAAAAAGAGAAATCTATGGGTATGTGTTTCAATTGTGCATGAAGTCTATTTGGGCTAACACCTTTCTTTGTGCTATCCTATGGGAAGGCAAGTTTTAAGGCCAAATGTTCATGCAAAGGAAGCTTATAAATGGCATGGGAAGGTGCTTGTAGGGAGAGTATAGATTCACTCCCTTCCTCACTGAACTGAATAGACTCCCTTGACACAGCTGAGCAACAGCTAACCAGTGCTGTTGAGATTCAATACATATTATCATATTTTTGAGTAAACAGTTTGCTATTAGGCTGTAGGAATGGGGGGGGAGGGGGAGAAAAACTTGAGTAAATCAAGGGAAATTGTCTCAATGTAGGAAAAATAACCAAATGCTAAATTGGACAGGTAAATGAATCATAGGGAGTGGAGCATCTCCTGCTGAGGAGCGGCTGAGGGAGCTGGGGGTCTTGAGCTTGGAGCAGAGGAGACTGAGGGCTGCCCTCATTCCTGGGGATCCATTGGGAAAGGGCAGTGTCAGGAGGAAGGAGCCAGGCTCTGCTCTGGGATGGCCAATGCCAGGACAAGGGGCAATGGTCCCAAGCTGGAGCACAGGAGGTTCAAGCTGAAGAGGAGGAGAAACTTTGTGAATGTGAGGGTTATGGAGCATGGCCCAGGCTGCCCAGAGAGGTTGTGGAGTCTCCTTGTGTGGAGACACCCAAAGCCCTGGCCGTGTTCCTGTGTGACTGCTCTGGTGATCCTGCTGTGGCAGGGGTTGCACTGGATCAGCTTTCCAGGGCCCTTCCAACTCCTCATATTCTGTGTGATTCTGTGTGTGTGAACTACTGAAGTTTTTATAAATGTAAAGTGTTTAAGGATGTTTAGAAAACTTGGAGCAAATTCTATATTAATGATTTTTTTAATTAATTGTTCAATTGATTCATGTGTATTGGAAAGATAATTTCTTTCTGGAAAAATCTGCCAGAAATCAAAAGTTCAAATATCAGAAGCTCTTGTTTTAAACTGGCAGAGAAAAACCTCAATCAAATAGGGTATCTCTATCATGTGGACACCACAAGCTCTAGGCTTAGATCTGCATAATTCTGGAGAGGATCTTTAATTTCAGTTTCTGTAGATAAATAAATAGGTGTTGGGGAAGAAATTAAGGGAAGATCTGATTCTGCAGACAGGTTTAGGTATTCTTCTGTGATGTGGAAGACCTTGCTTGAGCCTTTTGATGCAGGAGATGTTCATACCAAGCAGATGCTTCCTCCCAGCAAGGGAAGCCTGTACGTTTGCAAGGCCCAGCTGGGTTAGGAAAAGTCAAGTGTCAGGTTCACAAATGCAGAGCTGCTGAGCTGGAAAGCCAGGTTGCTGCAGGACCCCTATTCAAACCAAACAGGACAGGCAACCTGGGGCACCATTTCATTGTCTTAAAGAAGTGGGAGCAACTGGGAAGCTTTGAGGCCAGTGGGAAGGGTGTCATATAAGATCAAGACAAACCAGCTTCTCAGCAGGCTCAAGAGATAAAAATTAAATCCTACCAGTAAACGCAGCCCTGCCAAAGAAGGGATCAACCTGGCCCTTGGCTATGAGGTGTATAACAAGAAAGCAGAGACAAGGTGGATTTCTCTGAGGCTTCCTCCTACCTGTGCTGTAGGATGGAGGGAGCTTTAGCTACTTGGTGTATATCACTAGATGGTTTGTTGGGACCATTTTCTTTGCATTAGTGCTATTTATCAAGAGGAAAGATGGCAGGTGCTCAGGGACTGGGGGGAATTTAAGAGGGATCATGTGTTCAAGATGTCAAGTCCTGTGAAGGTATACAGCACCAGCAGTGAGACAGCAACCAACAACCTCAAGGCTGTTACTGTAAGCACTGGCAAGCGCAGAAATGTCAGCCAGAAGGATAACTACCAATCTCACCCCAAGCACCAGAGCAAGGTCTTGCTAACAGCAGCTATTGCAGGGAAAAACCTTCTGGAGGCCGTGTACTGTATGTGAGAGTTGCCTGATGTTCACGGGGATGAGCCTGGATGTGGTTGAAGAGAGAACCACATTTTCTCAAGGTAATTACTAACCCTGGCTCATTCATTTGACTAAACTCTAGAGTTTGTCTTTTTAAAATGCAATTGCCTTTTTAAAACTCTCTGCGTTCCTAATTGTCTGCTCAGAAGGCAAGGAAAAGTTTGAATAAGTAGAAAGTTAAAATGTTGTCTTCAGTCTTCACAGAAGCATATACATTTCCTTCCCTGCCTGACTCCCAGGTGAATAAAGCACTTGCTATATATACATCTTATGATTTACTATTTGGTCTGGTAATATTTACACTGAACTCTTTTCTACTGGTTTTGATGTACTGTTAACCAACATAAAATTATAAGGAGCATATAAGCTTAATACACTTGAACTGAAAACTATAGTGAATAATGCAATGTGTCGTAGCTTATCTTTTCAGTGGAGAAAGATTGTAACAAAATGTACTTCTTATGCTTGGATTCATGGCGATTGTACACACGTGCACTGCTGCCTCCATAAATACTGACCTGGCTTGCCCTTCAGTGACATGAACCGTAAAGCAGGCACTACTGTTTCAATGACAGTAGTGCAAGACACGTTTCATAATGACTTAAAGGACACATGGCTACCACAGCTGATTTCACATATTCACTGCACATCCCTCTGTCCTTCCCAAGTACCATCTAATTGGTTTTGAATTATCTTGTTTAACCTCAACAAGTGGCCAGTCTTGATTGTGCAGGCTTACTGTGCTATTCAGTTCAGCTTAGGCCTATGACAGGGAAGAACTGGGGACGAAAAAAACAGAACTTTTGCCTTATAAAGTGAGGATATGGGTGGATATACTGGACAATCAAATGCCACAGTTGTTAGCTGTGCTACTTGCCCCTCTACACCAGGGAGAGTGTGTCCAGTTTGAGAAGAGGAGACTGAGGGGTGCCCTCATTCCTGGGGATCCATTTGGAAAGGGCAGTGTCAGGAGGAAGGAGCCAGGCTCTGCTCTGGGATGGCCAATGGCAGGACAAGGGGCAATGGTCCCAAGCTGGAGCACAGGAGGTTCAAGCTGAAGAGGAGGAGAAACTTTGTGAGTGTGAGGGTTCTGGAGCATGGCCCAGGCTGCCCAGAGAGGTTGTGGAGTGTCCTTGTGTGGAGACACCCAAAGCCCTGGCCGTGTTCCTGTGTGACTGCTCTGGTGATCCTGCTGTGGCAGGGGTTGCACTGGATCAGCTTTGCAGGGCCCTTCCAGCTCCTCACATTCTGTGAGGTGTCTAGAAAAAAAACCAAACCAGTCCATGTCCTGTAGAAAAAAGAATATTAGTGGAATTTCTTTTGAAGTGTTCTTCTGACAGTAGCTGTGATAATAAACTCTGAGCGAACTACATCTTTTTGATAAGAGAAACCACTATGACTTGACATTAATAGCCTGTATATTTGTTATATGCAGCTAGGAAATTATTGATATTTCCAGTTGTTTTAAGATGAGTTATCCTGTAGGTTTTAGTGCAGTTTCTTTTGGATGTACCAATGCAATAACGTCTTGTAACAAAACTCTGTCTTGTGTTTGAAGCCGCAGGAAAACTCGTGTTGTGGCTCCTGTCTTAGAGTGTGTGCTGTGCTGGGTTCTCCGAATGATCTGTGGGGCAAATATTTCTGTCAGCTTACCTCATACACCTAGTGAAATGAACACACGAGAAGAGAGAAATCATTTCTGATTTCTTCATTTCCACACCAGCCTATGGCCATTAATCCTCACCTCCAGCCTGCTTAGTGAGTTATTCCTCCACACGTGCTGGCCTGGGGACAGAGGAAGCCAAATCCTATTTTAAAAACAGATGGCCAGAACCATATACTTAATAAAATATTAAACAGAACTCGGTATGAATCCACCATTCCAACAGCTTTACCTTTTGACTCTCACTAGATCTCTCCCTCCTGAGTATATTGCATTGCATATATTTTGAGTGCTCTCTGGATGGTCCTAGCTGTCCCCCTCTCTCTCCTTTTCAAAGCACCTTGTCAAATTAGGATCTTTTTTGCTAGATCTGCATCCTGAGCACTCCTCTCCAGAAGATATGATCTTGGTTGATTTTCAGTTCTGAGATACCCGAGTCAGCTAACCAGGTTCTGCTTAAAACTAGAATAAGCAAGCACTTCTAAGACACAAATCGGGTTCTCCTGAAGGCATCTTAGGTCATAAACTTAAGACAGTTGTGGAACTCCTAATTTCTGTCCTCTGAATATGATGGACTCTAGGTAAATAGTTCACATGTAAGTGGCCATGCTTTATAGTGAAATACTATCTAGCAATTGTACTAAATTACAGCTATTAAGGAAGAACTCTTATTTGTAGACTTTAAAGAGGTTCATAAACCCTATTTCAGACCAGTTTTATGGGCAAAGTCTGTAGTCTTACAATCCCTACAGAAAAGTCGGCCCCATCTCATCTGGTTTATCTACTGTGGTTTCTTTTCTACCCACTGCTTTTTCAAACTTTTTTGCTTTTAGACATATTCAGGCTTTATAACTGTCAGCAGAAGGGGGAGGAAAAAAGTGTGCATGTGAAATAAAATGGTCTGGAGGAAAGCTGAGAGTGAAATATTTGCTAATAGACAGCGACTTGGCAGCTCTGGAGCCAAAGAACATCATTCTAGAAGTCAGTGAATAGTATGTCCATTAATATAGAAAATAAGGACCTGAAAGAGAAAAGAGTCATGACAGCAAAGAGGAGAATGATAGAGCTAATTTAATTTTTCTTTTGCATTTTCAAAGCTTGTCTTGAGCCAGAAAATGCAATTTCTTCCTTAGCGCTTCTGTCCTTCATTCAGCAAATATTTTGCCTGGCTGCCTTGTGTTTGCTTCTCTCTTGAGCAAGCAGAAACTGTGCCATCAGCTCTGGAAACAGTATCAGACACTTCAGGAACCCACCAGCTGACATTTGGGTCACAAGTTTTGGGGAGCTCGGATTCAGAGGATGTTTTTGTAACAGAAAGGCGGATAACATTTCACTTCTGACTTTATCACTTCGCTTTTGTAGGTAGGTATTTAAAATTAGCCTTTGTGCAGAGGAGAGGGCCTTTTGATATGAAAACAGACTGACGAAAGTGTATCTGTTTAACATAAGCAATCTGACACTTCCCTTTGCATTTTAACCGAGCTCTGCTGAGGGTGTGATATCAGTGTCTGCAATGGCACAATAAGAAAAAATATCATCAGAGCGATGTGATGGATTTGGTTGTTGAAATAGATATACTTGCCTTGATTCATCACGCGATTGCCTAAACCTCCTGTGATGCGGCTGCCCAGCTCAAATCCCTCTTGAAAACTAATCTGCTATCAAAGTGAGTATATTCTAAGCAGCCTGTGTGTCACACACCAGGGCTTTCTCTTCAGGGCTTGTGCACAGCCGTACAGCGCAGGGCTGCAAAACCTCCTCTAGGAAAGAGGCACAAAAAATGCCATTAAACATTTAAAGAAATACACGAGTGATCCCAGGAAAAGAAACATCTAGAGTTTTGCTGGTATGTAAAAGTGAAATTAGTGCTGGTAGCATTTTAACAGTTTTGCCTCTGTGTCGTGCAGAAATAGGCTCAGAAAGATGCAATTTCTGTGCTAGCGTGCCATGGCAAATACAATTAATAGCACAGAGAAGGATTAGGACTGAAGTGCAGTGTACACCAAGAAGTGGTCAGGGATCCTTAATTGAAATTGTTTTCCTCTGTAACTCAGGGAGACACTGTTCCTCTGAGAGAATGGGGACTCTGTCAAAATCTTGGTTTACCATTAGAAAAAATGATATTGTTTCAAACTAGTAATTCAAATTTCTCAAAAGTTAAGGGAAAAAAAACAAAAAACCTTTGTTTTTCTTTAGTTTGAAACAGGTAGCTATCAGTTTGAGTCAGCGCAGTGTCCTGTGTAAGTCAAAGTGCAACACTTTAATTTTACCATTTATATATATATATATATCTTGTGCGTCACCCTCAGAAGTGAAAATTAAATAATAAGGCAGTAGTTTGCTAGTGATTTGCATACTCCCTCAGTGACAGTTTTGCACTGAATGTCCCCATTTTGCTTAGCCTGATTGAATCACAACATTTCAGGGCTGGCTATCTCATATTTTAAAAAAAAATAAAATAAAATGTGAATTTCTGTTTTCCATTCTAAACAGAAATTTGCTTTAAGAAAAAAAAAACAACTTTTCATCCTGATTCACAGAAAACTGAGAAATTTCCCATGAGACAGAAATCCAGATTTTTATTATTATTTGTCTTTGAGCAGCGTGAATCAAGATCTACTTCTGGCCAGGTAGTACAATGGATAAATATTGTCATTGCTTGTACATAGTGGAGTCAGTATGAAGTGATTTGGGAGGTTTGGTCAGTTTGGGTTTGCTCAGTGTTGTGTGATGGAGGGGAGTACTTTAGCATAAATGATACTTGACATTTCTACCCATTTTAACGGTGAATGAATCAAATTTTAGAGGATGTTACTCTGGAGGAGATAACATTGTGATATGCCTTTTCTTTAGGCCGCCCAAACTCTATACCCTATAAAGCGTATATTATAGAATACACTTCCTATCCCTTTACCTCTAACTGCTACATGCAGCCTGAAACCCTTTTTACTACTCCAAAAAGCCAGGAATTTTGAAGAAGAGGAGCTGATAGCCATCTCAACTGTTGTTAAAAGTGAGCACGTTTAATATTTTAAATAACTGAATATATTGCAAGTTCTGAAGAATTAAAATTAGTTTTTAAGGCTCTATAGATCAAATTAATTTCTTGAGTAGAACTAGTAATGTCTCTTTCAGGATAAGAAGCCACTGGAAAATCTCCTTGATACTTTTCTAATTCTCCTCGATACTTTTCTTATTCTTCTCTTTCACTAAAGGAGATTTATCTTTTATTTAAATAGTGCTAGATACATTTCACATAGAAAACTAACTTCAAAAGTACAGAGCTTTCTTCTTACCATCAATTATTGGAGTCCTCCAGGTGTTTAGTCTTCTACAAAATTACAGATAACTTAGTTTTTTGACAGTTTCAGAAGGGCTGTTATAGCCAGGAAATTCACCTTCAACCTCGAAAGACCTATCTGCTCATGGCGAGCTGACTTTTTTTTCTAAGTGTGCTCTTCCTCTGAGGCCTGTAATCCCTGTATATTTATATATAGACTGGGAATTTATTCAGGATTCTGTAAGGATCTTTAACAAAGACCATTATTGACTTATTTTCCTGAAATTGTGTCAAAATGTAAAGCCTTTTGCAAATGGCAAATGTGAGGATTTTCATCCCAATCATGAAAGGGAAGAGCCTGTGGAATACGCTGCCCTTGTCACAATCAGACTGAGAATGGCTGGTGCTCGCTGCCCAGCCAAGAACAGCCTGGCCACACACTGGGGGGATAAATACAGGTGGTTTGTGAGACATGAGGGCTCATAGCACTGCTGCAGATGCACCACCTCCAAAAATCAATTCAGGCTTGTATTCTCTTCTATTCTATTTCTTTCTGAGATTTATTTCAGCTGAACGGCTGCCAGTGCTCTCGTTATTACCACCTCTTGCAGCCTACAGCCACTTTAGCCAACCAGCCTTGTCTAACTCTGTCTTCAGTATGTTTTGAAGTTGTTTTGGCTGAAGGAAGAACCAGTGATTGTAGAAAAAGCCTCTTTTTCTCCAAGCCATTGCTGGGCTTTAAATTTTCTAACACTGGAAAGTGATCAGAAAAGAAGGGGGGAAGCCCCCCAAAGCCCTTCTTTGGTCTGTGAAGATCAGATTATATCTGATATGCAGCAACTTCTCAACACACGCCAGCAGAATCTGCAGAGCTCTGGCAGAAGCATGCTAATGTCTTTGGGGTGGTTACTTTATGTTCATTTAAAATGCAATTAAACAGAACAAATACTGTGAGGAAATGGACAAGATTTTACATTTGCATACAAAAATTAGGGGGAAGATCTTTTCATCATGTTATAAATTTTATATAAACATTTTGAAAGGGAAATAATATGTGGTGATAATATAGACTGATATAATGAAATATCTGGAATGATAGTATTGTTGTCCATGGGGTCAAAAATTACACCCAGAAAAGAATTAATAATTTATGGAAGTGTTTATCCCTGTAATTAAATACTAGAACTGGGAGCCACTCCCTGCCTAGTTGTTTTAGTCTGTGAAAATTAGTCCTAAAATCTAGAAACAGAAACTTGCATGAAAAAATACCTTTAGGAGGTCATTGTCTTTTCCATCTGAACAAAAAGGATGTCATTCAGAATTCAAAAATTGCTGTGATTCAGAATGGGATAAGTCTTATTTTCAAACAACTCTGCATGCAGACAAGGGAAACTATGGGATTTGCAATGGAAAGGGAATTGGAAACAAGGAACAAATCTCTGCTTTTGTGCTTCTAGTGCTGTTTTAGTTGATGTTAATAATGTATTTCTTAAGTTTAAAGTCTGTGGTGCTAGCCACGGTCATCTGGAGCACAACTTCAGCCACTGACACACATGACAGTGTCTGGTTAGGTCTTCTGAGCTTGAATGTGTCATTTTCTGCATGTCACAGATGTAAAATGGTCGTAAAGGCAGTAATATTGAATAGTACTTCTCTAGGAGCATCTTCTGAGCCAGTATCCCTTATCCAGCTCTTTAAATACACCAGGAGTTTAATTCTAATCCAGAGTAAAGGGATGAATTCCCATTTCAATGAACTTTACTGGATGAATGCAAAAGCAAAGGCTTAGCTTTTGGCAGGCTACCTCCCATATTTTTTCTGCCTAACGTTAATGAGTTTGATATTAGCATAATATAACCACTGCATTTCATTTCTAACCTGAATAATTAAAAAAAAAAAGAAGAGCTGGAGGCAGAAGGAGAATGGGGGAAGGGGAAAATGGCTTGAAATAGTCTGCCCTGGTTTCAACTCTTAGGTACTAATTTTTCTTGGCAAGCTGAATACACTGAATTTGTTTGTGCTGCTGAATGCTTTGCACAGAGCACAGGTAAGTGGGGGAGCAGAGAGGAACGCCAATTCCCGCTTGCCCTTGAACAGTTGGCCAAGCAGGTCAGTCCTACGATTCCTTATGCCCCATAAATTCACACAAAGGTAGGCACAGGGGAGGGCTGCTTCTCTAAATAGCTGAGAAATATTAATAGCAAGAAGGCTTAAAACCACTGTGAGCCTATGGGAGCAATGAAGAAATGCTGAAGGACTGAATCCCTCATGCTGCCTCTGGGTTTGGAGGACCATGAGGTTGAATGGGATACTGTGGGAGCCATACGTACTTAGATAATGTCTGCATAGATCACCAGTACGGTCAGGTCCTCAACAAGCTTGGTAGTAAGTCATGTCCTTCCTCATTACCACCACAGAAACACACCATTACGAGTGCCAAAACCAGGCACTATTAAAAAAAAATCTTTGTCCAGCAAGCACTAAGATGCAGCTATGCGGTCATCATACAAAAGCAATCCATTATTTTGATTAGCACAACACTTAAAGGCCAGCTTGCACATTAACTATTTTAATTGTCAACTACAACAGCACTGTGGTGTAACATTAAAGGTGCTCTAAAGTTTGCTTTTCGCTGACGATGCATGACAGTTCTGCAGACCATAACACTTTCACAAATGCTCCGAGGCAAGCTATATATATATTATTATTTTTTTTCCTGTGTAGTTTGAATTAACATGAGTTTGTGTAAGAGAAGTCCAGATGGCTGGATTGTTACTGGTCACCCACGCTTGCTGTTCTTTTGTAGAAAGAATGAAAATGTAAGTTCTGAAAAATAAGGATGAAGTTGTTTTGTGCTTGGTTTTTGGTTCTGGGGTTGCTTTTTTGGGGGAGGTAGAGGGGTTAAATGTGATTCCATCAGTTACTTGATAAAAATGTTCTTTTTCTTTAATTTGAATGCAACTCCAAGAAAGCTGCTCTAGCTTTAGTAATTCGCCAGTCCCCTTCCCCGTGAACAGTCATATGCTTGGTGTCGCTCTCCTGAAATGCCTTTGGGTGTTTTCCCGAATAAGTCTCATATTTTTATATTCCCTTAACCCTTAAAGGTTAGGGGGAATTTGCCAAGGAGCCTTTTGCTTGTTTTCCTGCCCTCAGGCAATGATCTGCCTCTGACTTCTGTACCTTCCTGCATCACCACCTGGGACAACACTTTCCTTAAAGCACAGAGTAAATACTCTGAATTTCTCTCTGAATCCCACCAGTGCTCTCTGAGGTAACCCTCCTCCCTCAGGTCTCTTTCATCCTTTTTCTCTTTTGTAAGCCTATAGTTAGATAATTATTTCTAGTTTCAGTTTTAAATATAATCACTAGGTCAAACAGGCCAGTCGGTATCTGCTGGGGCTGCTGGCTGCTCCCACAGTCAAATCTAGCCTTCTGCCACTACATATCCTAGAAACCCTTTTTTATTGGTGATAGTATTTGAGTTCAGAGTTTGTTCTGCAGTTTTTTAGTCTAGATGAGATTATGGAAGAGATTTTTCAAAGGCATAAACAAGACTTATATGTCCAAGTCCTGCAGGCTTTCAGTGGGAATGGTCAGTGCCAGAAGCACTTTGTACTGTTGACAGTCTTCCCCTATTTCTTAAACAAAGATGGTACAAATAAAAGGCTCTTTCCTTTTAGAGGAATTTGTAGCAATCATAAATTAAAGCTTAGATAGATAAACAATATAAATCCAGTCTGCTTTGTAGTGGAACTATGCCCCAGAGTGCGCTGTGTGCTGAGACCCAGAGCATGCTTAATGCAATAGTCAGGGCCTTTGCTGATTTACTGCCAGCTGTGCCAGACCCATGAGGATCCCCTAATGCAGGGAGAGGGGCCAAGCAAGGAGCTTGCTGGGGTGGGACAGAGAACCCACGAGGGACTGGGAGGTGGCAGGTGTCCAGCATGAGGAAATGGAAACTCATGGAGAAACCAGATGGAGCGAGGATCTCTATTCCAGTCTTGCTTCTCTCTTAATTTGGGGAAGTCTCTCTCTGCACTACTACATGACACAAAATTTGGCAGTTGTGGTGACTACTGTGTGAGGAGACTGCTAAAAATATTAAGTGTTGAGCAGATGAAGAAGAAATGGGATATGAGCTACCTAATCAGCTTTCTACACCTCTCACCTCTACAGATCAAAGTACTTAACTGTATACTATTCATTAAGTAAAAATCCCACTGCAGAATTCTGTTTACCAGGTAAAGAGACTTTTTATTTTTGTCACTGTTCCAATTAATCGGTGTTTCCTGTGCACGTGGAAAGAATCGCTAAGCTCTGATTCATCGTAGCAAGTCCCCCGCTGCTGCGGATAATAGCAGAGTGGGGGTGGGCAGGGCTGACTAATACGCCTCGAAATTCCATTTGGGTTATAAACTCTTGGGGCATAATGATTTTTTAGGTACTCCGTCATGTGTCATAATGTCACATCACATAAGGTAAATATGACTCATGTAATCCAGTTTGATATGTTGCCATTAGAATATGCTGAAGGGGGTTTTTTGTGCAGTGAAATACCCCATGTGAAGTGTTTCCTCCTCTGCGTTTTAGAGTTTCTGATGGGAAAGTTTGCAGGAGAGTGACCAATCCTTCTCGTTTAGCCTCAGACAGAAGAATCTCAAGAGCCTCTTCAAAGTCCCTTGACGTGGCTGAGTATGACATGGTTAAAATGTCTACTGAAAGCAGTGTGAATGTGGCAAGTTTTGACCCTCAGGAAGACAAAAATATGGCTATTTTAAGAGAGAAAACCTCTTAAATCCCTCTGGTAAACAGCAGGAGTTGCAGTCTGTCAGTGTCTCAAAGTCTCTAAAATCTGCTG
>NW_010196898.1:53428-123403 GCF_000695765.1 Mesitornis unicolor
AACCATTTGGCACTGCCTCAGAGTTGGAAATGTTTTTCTTCTTCATATGATAACAGGAAAAGGGGAGATTTTTTTTGAGGTTCTTGGGTTTTTTTGCTTTGTGTTTTTGTTTTGCATTTAACCTTGAGGACAAACCTCACAGTAGTAATAAACTGTCTCTCATAGACGTTTTTTCCACTTCTGCTTACCAGGTAAACACAGCAGTGATTTGGTGCTCTAAGAGGAGGCAAATAGGGAAATAAGGAAGCATTTCAGCAACCAGGTCACTGCTACCTCGTACAAGAAGTGGCTTAAATAAATAAATAAATATTTTTTAAAAAGGGGGGGTGGGGGGGGAAGGAAAAGTTATTGCATAAGCTCCTGGAACAATAGATTGCTATTTCCTTATGTGTTTTTTCTGGGGGTGGAGCCACTGAGATGGAGCTGATTTCCCTGGCTGCAGAGCAGGGTGGCATTGCACAAATAACGGAGCACAGGCTGTGCTTTCCAAGGAGCCTTTGGATTGTTTGGAGTCTACCAGGAAGTCAACTCTGCCCTGGTTTCCGATACGACTCAATAGGCTATTTTCCAGAGATGTCTGGAGCCAGAATTCAACCCATCTGATAGGACCGTCAAGAGTATTCCCATGATTATAAAACCACAGAGGGACAACTTGTTTTGGGAGGTGTGCTGACAACTAATGACAAAACAGTGAATGCATTATCAAGCAGATATTGTGTTCTTGAATAAAGGGCTGATAATGTCTGGGCACACAGGGCTGCTTTCTGCTCACAGCTATTATCAGACTGCTCCTACTGACTTCAAACAGCTGTGTGTAACTCATGGAGAAACTCAAAGTTTTTCCTCTGTGGTGTACTTTATTTATTATTCATTCTCTCTGAGCCCTCCACGTTTCAAATCTCACTTCTACAATGCGCTCTCTGAGTTGGGGTGTAACTTCATGTGCCTCTAAGAAGGGGTACAGTGTGAAGATCTGTGGCTCCTGACTGTTATCTGCTCTAGTTACAGGAGAGAGGATGATACTTGTTCTTTTGGCACCAGTTTTCCCCTTCCCATGTATTTCCCCGTCACGGCATGAGAAGCCAGCAAGGCCCCACTGCTTTCTACCTGCCCCTTCTCACAAACACCTTTGTCACACAGAGTGGTCACAGCCTCCCCTCTCAGGGCTGTCCTGCCCTGGAAATTCGTATTGACCTCTGAATACCTGGGATATTTGTGTCTGAGCTTTTCTTCTTTCCACCAGTGTTTATTTCTTTGGTCTATAATGTTTCCTGCCAGTTACGTGTTATTGCAGTCAAAAAGGCCTTCAGATACGAATACCTAGCCCTTGCCTGGAGTGAACTTTTACTACAGTCGTTGTCTTGGAGACATTTGGATGTGAGTAAATCCATCTGACTCAAGTGTAGCAGCCTTAGACCCTTTACTTTGTTCATCCACTAGCTCCACTAACTACTACTTATTAAGTGTTCATCCTTTGGTCTGAGGCTAACAGAATGAGTCCAAGGATATAATGCAGTTTCCTTGTGGAGGTATTAATGTATCCTGAAAACCTACTCCTTCCCTCTTTGGCCACAAAAGAATTTAAACACTGCAGAAGTATTTTGGTTCTTCTGTACACGATGGCCAAGAGACGGACATGGATACAGGAACACCTGGGTACATATCATCATGAGAACTGTATTCCATGGTATTTAGCAATGATGCTGAACAGGAAGAATAAAGATAGTCTGTTAACCTGGTTATTTTGGAGATAGGCTTCCTTGCAGCGGGATGGACATGGATTGCTTAGGTGGCTGGAATCTGAGTTAGTGTCTATGAAGTAACTTCAGGAGCTATTGGCAACAATTAAACTATTCTAAATTTCAAGTCTTGTCAAGGACGTATACACAACTCCCCCTCTGAATAGTGGTTATGGAAAAAAATAAGGATCTGGGGAAAGAAAATAAGGATCTGGGGCACTCATGTTCTTTATTATGTGTGAAGCTGAACACAGAGTGGAAAAAAAAAGTCCTGAACCAGCTAAAGCAAATGATGTGATTCTGACGGACTCTCTGGAGATGATGATGTAGTCACTGTTTAACATTTCCTCTTTGTCTTTTTTACCATATTGCTTTGTAGCAAAACGTTAGGCTGTTTCACACTGTCAGTTTTTAATTGGGAGAATTTGATAAGCACTAGTATTAGCTCCAAGAACTGTTGATGTGAGTTTAAAAACTTGTCTCTTGCTTCTGCCGAGTACTTTTTACAGGGGAAAAGAGACCCTGCTTCTGCTCTCACTGAAAGCAGTGGAAATCAGAGCAGCTCTCCTGAAATCCAGTTACTGTCTGTTGCAAAGATGATCAGCAGCAGAGCAGGAGTAGCTTTTAAAGAGACTGCTGGCATATGGGCAACACAAAGAAAGCTGCACATTGTGACACTCCTAAAGAGAAAAAGGTGAGAGACTCAATGGTTGCTTTGCAGATCTCACAGCTGGAACACTAAGGTAGGAAACATAAGCAAGCTCTCATGTCACTCTTACAGGAGTGGAGAAAAGATGCTTCTCTCCTTGCAGAGAGAAGCTGAGATGCTGCAGTACTTTTTCTAATCCATGCACATCATATATATGGTATTTGTGAGCTTCGGCTTAAAAAACTAAAATCGCAGAAGTGCAGTGTGTGTTGGTGTTTACAAAAGGGTATTTTCTGCCAACACGCAACCTTGCTGCTGTGCAGCTTGACTGACTTCAGAGTATTTAAAGGGGAAAAATAAAAAGGTTGCTTAAGGGTTTAAAGATTAATAAGCATGGCAAAATCTTCCATAACTAGGCAACAGTTTCAGGCCTTGGTGCTCCCATGTCTTTTCTGATTATTTTTTATAATCTTATTTCACTGCAGATGGGTGTGGGGTGGAACAACAGTGGATGCTGTCAGGACAGATTATCAGTAGAAATTAGTCAAACTTTCAGTGTTCTCACAACGTAACCACTTCCATGCTCCAACAGAGCCCTTTGTTGTTATTTCCATGGCACAGTGATGAGCAATCCCTGCTGCAATGTTCTGAGTGATGGGGATATAAAACTCTAGCAGAGAAATACTACTATATTTTTAAAGGAGTTTTCAGGATATGTGTTGTGTTCAAGGTAATGTTTCTCATTGAAGTGTCTGGATTTTGTGGTGTTTGAGAACAGAAAGGACCCTTCTTTCCCTTTATCAGTTGTATGTATGGGCATGCATAGACACACATGCACACTTCTGTCTCTCACACTTTCTGACCCATCATGTACTCTATAATTAAAATGCTTCACTTCTAAATTACTGGATGTCACTTCGACAGACTTCCAGCATCTCTCTGTCCTCATTCAGAAGAACAGTAATGCCTTAGAACTGCCAAAAACAAGCAAGTTAGTATGTATGACTTTCTGTTTTGAATGAGGGAACTATTTGCTAGAATTCAAATGTGCTTTTGATCTTTTTTTCATGAAAATACAAAAACTGTAAAATGGAAAAGCTATTTTAAACATTGCCTCAAACTATCCCTCATGGCATATCTTTCAGAGTTGTATATATAAGAGGTTTGTTGTTATTAAACAAATACAAAAAGCCACATTGAAGAGGCATAAAACTAGTACTCAGTTCATGTCTCTGTGTACTGAAATTAATTCTGTTCAGGATTTAACAAACATCCACCTACAAAGATATCAGTCTGAACTCAATTTAAGTGTACAGGGCTAATGCATATGGAAGAAATGGCTACGCTTCTCCATATCTAAAATGGCATAATATACAAAGACTCAGTAGTTTTTATGTTGGCCACTATTTTGAAATATTCAGTTGCCAATCAAAAATGTCACAGAAATCATGTCCTAAAGAGATCTCAGTCTTTGTAGTCAATTGAACCCAAGATACTGAATGGGAGGCATAATTTCTGGATCTGGCCACAGTTAGGTTTATGCTTGTGTTGGAATTATGTACACTAAATTACTCTTAAAAAGAGATAAGAGTGAAAATATGGCTTAAAGGTTAAATGAAAAGCAATGGTGTTAATTGCTCTCACTGACCTTAAAGATCTGTGAGAAGGATCTATAAAGTCTTCTAATGGAGGGAATAATGGTTGCAGAGAGGGAGATGAGATGAGATGAAGATGCTCTGGCAGGGGAATTGGACTGGATGATCTTTCAAGGTCCCTTCCAACTCCTAATATTCTGTGATTCTGTGAAGGAAATTCAAGATGACGTGGAAAGATGAATAAGCTAAGATAAATATGAACCAGAAGAAAGCCAAACACTGATTTTTTTTTTTTTAAAGAGCATTTGTAGTCTTGCAGAATACACTTTTTCAGAATTCTTCCTGTGGATTAATAAAGCTGCTACATTGGTGCAAATGGGTCTGTTCTACCAAAGTAATACTATTTTGGCATAAATATTTTTTCATCTGGGTGATTAAGCCAAATTCTTATATAATCCGTGCAGAACTACACTGGATGGGACAAACAGAACTGCATTTGGGCCTTTGCATTTTGCCTATATTATGAAAGTAATTCTTTGATTTGGGCAATGTGTGTGGCATAGCCACTGAAATGTCCTTGCAGGGCAGGGAAAAAAAACCCTGATTTCATAAGGAAGCTGGGCATAAAAGTACTGCATTCTGCAGAAGAGGGTATGTCAATGAATCTCTCGTGGTATTGACAAAAGGAGGAGGTGGGATAGGGCACAGGGCTGTGGACAGAGGCGGGATGTTCTGTGGTCGGTGCCGATTTTCCCCGCAGATCCTGTGGCGGTGCAAGACGATTCCACAGCAACCTGAGCAACTTTTGCAACCTCTTCCACCAGCCCGTCTGTTTAACGCAAGAATGTTTAACATAGGGACTTTTACCTTTCATACAACTTCCATACCTATTAGATTAGGTTCAAGTTTCCCTTGCATCCATACCGTATCCAGATGGCATGGATAAACCGTCCAAGCCTACACCATGTTCTGCACATTAATTAATATCTGTAGCAGCTCAGCTGAGCGTGCTTGTTGCCTGGCTCCTAGTTCTTACCCCTTTCTCAGCATCACTATCTAGCCACAAAGGGGAACAGCTCTATTAAAAGGTACCTTTCTCTAATTGAGGGTGAAGTGTCCCAGCCACAGAGGAAGGATGCTACTGTGCAGACACTTTGTCTCCAGAGCTAGATTATTCAGTAGAGCATTGGTCCCTGGATTTCTATTTTTTTAAAACTTTGAAATCCTGCACTTATTCAAGAAGCTCAAAGCATTAGGAAAATGCTTCATGTTACAGCAAATGTACAAGAGGTTCACGGAACTGGCTACCACATTAAACAGTTACCCTGTGGCCTGCACTGTAAATGAAGAGGAATAACAGCCGTTATTGAAACTTGTTCTACTTTGTCACAGAGCTACTGGAGCTGCCTGAGCAGCATTGCTTGCTTTTTGGAAACCCTAGAGGAGAATATGACCTAAGAACAATCATACCTTTGTAGTCCAATTGTTCCCATGCTTGGGAAAAAAAGAAAGTGAAAAGGAAAAAGTGATCAGGGTAGCAATATTGTACAATGTGGCTATGTTTTCAAGATACTCAGAAAGTCTATATACAGTACATTGCTTTCAGACACAATAAAAGGCCAGTTATTAATCCTGCAATTACCCAGCCTTATCACGGCTATCCACACAGGCTGACTGTGGCTGTACTTCTAGATGATACTGTTTTCATTACAGTGACCAAAGTGAAATTTAATTAGAGGCCCATCTCTCAAATAGACAAGTGAAAAATATAAGGATTAAGAAATTAATCCTAATACTTAATTGCATTAAGATATTTTGCCACTCTGGATGGGGGATTTTTGATACTCAGGGTAACTCTCCTATCAATTCACTCTAATGGCTGCAAAGCACGATTATGGGGATGGGGGGAAATTCTGTTCATGACATTAAAAAGCATATCCTTCCTGTCAGCTCTGGGCATGGAACAGGAATATCTAATCAAAAGAGTTTGCTCTGGATCGTATCAGTTTCTGACCACAAATTCTAAATCCATGTTATAGGAGCAAGGCAGAATGATCTACAGGTAACAGAAATGGAAAAAATGAATTGATAGGGAGATCAGACTGTGACTAAATGGAAGCAGGGAGGCTGAAAGGCAGCATTTTAATAAGGAAGGCTTTTGTACGGTTTTCAGGTACAATTGAGCAGATTTGTATAAAACTGGAGACCATTTAAAATTCATTGATAAGAATGCACTTCATTGCTTCATTTAGAAACTTCCACTGTGGCTTTTTTTTTTAACCCCATTTGTATAAAAATAAGAACCATCTGTAGATGAGAAAAAAAAAGAAAACCACAACTTGTTTGTGTGAGTGCTTTGCTGTTGTTGTTTAGATTTCTAGGAAACAGATGCATGTTTTTCATTTGGGGAAAGCATACATCTGTTCTGCCAAATTCTCTCCAGAAATCCTTAATTTTCCAGTAAGAGTCTATTCAATTATATTTGAAAATAAGAAACTTTCCCCCCTATCATCTGTGTACACTCGGACATGTGCTACAAGGAAAAATGGTCATTTTGGCACAGTGAGGAATTGTTTTCTCAGCAAACCCACAAGAGTTTGCAAAATGCTATATAATAATTTAGAAGAAAAGAGAAGGCAGCAACAAACCTACTTCTGTAATCTGAGAGGATATCTGCATGTTTGGAACTGTTAGAGTCTCATATTTAAGAGTGGTATACAGTTTAACAAGGCTGAAAGCAAAAAGATTGTATAGAAACTCCTGTGTAAGGTTTAATAAAGATGTAATTCTTGGCTACAAATTGCTTAAACCATTCAATGGAATTCTGTAACAGGAGTATTAGTCTCTCTTATATTCTATGGGGTGGTTTAAATATTTTATAGGGAGGTTATAATTCACTATTAAATTTATAGGCCTTCTCCAGAAAGGAAGAGGAGGAAGTAATTTTATGTGTTCTGAATGTTAGTCTGCTTTGGGATCTACTTCAAAAAATTGCATGGTGTATTTTTCAATTGCTTCTGGTTTTGAAAAGAAACAGGCACTACAACATAACTTGTAATAACCTATGACTTGTGCTCACATGTGCCCATTTCAGGGTTCAGATACAAGTAGCTTCCGTTAAGCTATCTTCCTTTGGATGGGGAACATTTATCTTCAGGTTAGAAACAGAAGCTGAAAAAAGTGCATAGTCAGTAGCCAAATTTTAGAGAAGAGGGAATCTAAGAGTGCATCAAGAAGAGTAAACCTATTAACTTGTTCCCCTTCAGGGAGAAGATTCTGCAGTATGGATGCATTTTGGAAATAAATTCGAAGCAGGTGGACAGAGCAGCAGGAGGGCAGTATCTGGCTAATACAGCAGGAGGGCAACACCAGCCAGTTAGAAAAAAATGAATCGCATGGACTGTAGGGGACTGCATATTCCAATTGCCAAGCTGAATATTTCCTACTGCATATCCTAAATAAATTAGACCTGCACAGAAATATGGGCAATGATGGCTCCCCACATGGCACAAATAGCAGCGGAAATGAAAGCTGCCTATGTGTGCTCCAGTAAAGCTCTGAACGTTCAGGTGGGGTGTCACTTCAGTCCCATTTAAACCTGTCGCCATGAGCTAGGCCTGTGGATAGATGTAAATGTCTCCATTGGTGGTTTTTAAATGATATTGCTGGTATTGTCTACAGCAGTGAATTTCTTTCACTGCAACAAATACAGCTGCCTCTGCTTTATATTCTCTAAGGCCGGTACTGGTGCTCTCTGGTGGTGGTGGTGTGGGACTGGTAGGAAATGAGAGCCCAGCGGGAAGGTCAGCGCTTCCTGAAGGAGAGGTGGGGATGGAGAGAGATCCCTGGATAAACCAGAGAGTGGGAGAGCTGTGCTGAGCTCCCGCCGGGGCACTTCCAGGCAAGCTGCTGTGCAGACATCCTTACCCATGTCACAGCACGGGCTCTGCATTGCCCTTGAGCAGCGGATACAAGCAGCTGCCTTGAGTTAAAAGCAAGCACCCAAAAGGCAATACAGGACTGGGAACTTCCCTGCAGTACCAGCCTAATCACTACTGTGTCAGAAAGGGGTAGAAGAGATGGCTTTTTAAAGTCAGTCTGCTATGGACTTGAAACACTCTGGCCTTGAGCAGGAAGCTGCCTGGAGCAGGACAGATACAGTCATCCTCAACCTTTACCTTGCCAGAAGAGAACCCAGCTCCCTTGATTTGTCACACTACCTGGTGTGTGGCTGCTTACATGAAAGTGCATTGGTTTGTTCATTTCTCCATGCCTCTGCTGCTCTGCTTCTGGAGGTCTGATGGGCTGGCTGGTGTTCCTTGGGCAGCCGTTGGCAGTGTCTCTGCCTGGATGTTGCCCACCTGCTTGTCTCTCCATAGATGCCTGATATTTCACATGCTGTCGCTCTGGCTATATCTTTTCTTTCTTCTGTGGCAGCTGGCCTGGTTGTGGGTTGATTTGTTCCATGCACTGCTTCTGCTCCCCTGACTGCATACCTTTGGCTACAAATTACGCTCTGAGTTTTCCATTTTACAAGAGTGCAAAGCAAAGCCTGTTGAACACAGCAGAAATCTCCTGCTGACTTCAATGGGACACTGAATCATATCCTAAATCACTGATGCTACAGGGTTCACCACAGAATTTAGCTCTTTGCTCAAAATACCGCACGTCTGGGAATAGTTTGCAGCGAATTTTGTTTTCCTAGAAATGTCTCTGCTCCCTTATTGAGGTTTCTTAACATTTCTGTTTCTAGGTCTCACCTTCTTTTCTTTTAAGTACCACTCTTGAGGATGTGTCGTTAACAATTTCAGCCTGATGAATGTTTCTCCTCATAAAGTGTCTGGGTCTGCATTTCACTTTGCTGGTTTTCCAGTGCAAAAGCTTTCCTGTTGCTGAAGAAAGCACTCTTTCAAGGAAGGCATCCATCCTTCCTTCAGTCTCCTGGGAATGGTTTTGGATTTTTGAAAGAGCAAAGTTATCTGTTGGACCTTTTAAAAAAGTCGCTGGAGTTTCCAGACACCCCTGGGGCTCCTCGCTGTCCTCCCAGAGGATTCCACAAATCAATGAGGCACTCAGTATTTTGTACTATCTCTTTTTTTCTTTTTCACTGCTTCACACAGGAGCTTGAGGTATTGGAAGAGTCTGCACACAACTGTCTCCAGCGGGCAGAGGTCCCTTAGCTTCTGAAACTTCTGAAATACTTAGAGTTTTATGATGCAGTCTTGTAGCACCTGTGACTTTGCAGTGGCCGTCCTGTGAAATTTGTTCCACTTTAATCAGAGGTGTGTCAACATTTGTCCCCTAACTGTGGCTCTAGAAGTAGTTTAATGCTAGGCTATAAAACATCCTCTGAAGCCTGACAGGCGTTTTAGTTTAGAACCATGTTTCTGAAACTTCAGTGTAATGAGTTTGCTGTGACACAACTGAGTCTCCAGCGGGCAGAGGTCCCTTAGCAGAACTTCTGAAATACTTAGAGTTTTATGATGCGGTCTTGTAGCACCTGTGACTTTGCAGTGGCCTTCCTGTGAAATTTGTTCCACTTTAATCAGAGGTGTGTCAACATTTGTCCCCTAACTGTGGCTCTAGAAGACGTTTAATGCTAGGCTATAAAACATCCTCTGAAGCCTGACAGGCGTTTTAGTTTAGAACCATGTTTCTGAAACTTCAGTGTAATGAGTTTGCTGTGATTAGGTTATAGGAGGACAGCAATAGAGACATCATACAAGTTTAGGTATTTTCTTTCTATTTCAATAAAGAGAAGTATATATGCCCAATGTTAATCCATTGTAACACCCCCTCTTTTGGGGTACACACCTTACCTCAAGGCCATGATTTTCAAGAACTGATGCTGTTTGTCATTCGTGAAGTCTGGTTGCCAAAATCTCCTGAATGTGTCAGTGTTACTTCAATTATTATGATGCTAAAATAGATGAGATTTCCTTTTGGTTTTGGTTTTTGCTTTTTTGTGTTGTTTTTTTTTCCAGTTGAGTGGTTGGTTTGGGTTTGGGTTTTTGTTTTGTGGGGTTTGTTTTGCACTACAAGGTTTTGCTGATTTGCTGTGTTTACTAATGTAAAAAAATGCGGTGATGAATATAGTGTCAGGTAAGTCTCAACTGATATCCTCTTTTTAAGATAGAAAGCACATCAAAAATGGTTTCCACAGTTAGGCTATCGTGAAGATCATCTAGAGAGTAACATACTGACAGGGTGGATTTACTGTTGCTCACTCTAACAAATGGGCTGGCACTTTTCATAATTACAGGAGGTTCTGCAGAGCGCATGGCTTCCTTCACAGGTTAGTTTGAATGTATTACCTCAGGAGCAAAGGGTCAGCTTTGCCAGGTTTGTTACAGATGGCTGTTGGGAATCTCGCAGACAAAAGCTCTAATTCATCCATGCTGGTTCAAGAGAGGCATTTGGTGGCACATTCTCCAAACTAGACAAAGGAAATAAGATGAAGATGAAGGAGTTAAAAACATAACTTACCAGTTAAAAGCAACTAAAAAAGCCCCAAACAGTCTAAGTTGGACCTATTACTTTTCAAACAGCACCTAAAATGTAAAGGGTGATAGAAAAACAAAGTCCCTTTCTTCAGCCATGGGTTGGCTTTATCAGTTGAAAAATATACAAAGTTCATTGTAACTGGAGTTAAGTTAAAAATAGTTGACATGTGTATGCTAATATGGAAACCAAGGTTTCTGAAGCTACGCTTTTTTAAAGACATAACTCCTAAAAAAATATTGATTTATGGAGTTCTGAAAAGGTAAACAACTTCAAAGGCTGTTCTAACCAGTGGGGTTAGATATTCCTCTTGTTTTCTAGATATTCCCACAGAGTCAAGAGAAGAAAACAGAGGTGCAGTACGATCGCTGATGAATGAGAGAGAAAATCAAAAGCAGGGCAACAAGTCTTGTACACAATTGATGAAAAATTTACCTGCTTCACCTGACACTTCACTATTGACTTTATATAATGTGGAAAACAATCATAACAGAAGTAGTAATATACAGTATCAGTAACTGAAAGCAGCACAAATTGAGTGCAAACAACATGAAAAGAGAAAGTCACCAGTTCAGATAGTCAATAAAGATCACAATTTTCAAGGAACATGCTTGAATCACTGTTATTAATCAGGCTCCCAATTTACAACAGATGATATTGTACAGTTGGTGATTGATAATCCTTTCGGGCGTAATGTCAGTTCTTCCTTGAACCATGAAGACACAGTTTGTGTGTGTCTGAGAACTCGTAGATTGGTGAGCTCCACAGTTCACCAGCTGCCCAAATTACTTTCTATTGAAAAAAAAGCTTTTATCTGGGGGAGGGGAAGAACCAATTCATAATATTTCCTGGTTTATTTTTTTTTTTAAGTTGTGGAGGTGAATTTGTAACACACTGAACATAAACACAAAAGCTATTAGAGGCAATTGTTCTATAATAGAACATAATGTTGCTAGAGCACAAACATCTGTCACTCATGCAAACATCATCCTGTAAACCCATCTAACTAACTCCATTTTCCCTTCTGATTCTATCAGGGTAGCTTGCGGCATGACAGTGATTTGAGTGACAGACGTCCAACCTGGAACAGTGCTATGCATACTTATGTTTCTTTACAGGGCCTCATCGCTCCTGAAAGATGTAAATTTTAATATTTGCTTTTATTGAGAAAAAGAGTGATGAGGAAAAGGTTGTTACCTTGGAACACAGAGTCAAAGTTATTGTAGGACTCTAGCTTTCATAAAATTTTTACCAAGTTTTTAAATTGACTTTTTGGTTTTCTAATGAAAAACGGCATGAATAATTTAAATGTAGACCGCATTTTCTATATTAGGACCGTACTATTCCAATACAGTGGAAGAGACAACACTCAAGACACAGCTTAGCTTAATCTTCTTCCTCTCAGACTTCGATTACAATCTTCAAAACAGCTCTAGTACCTCTACATTAAAGGCAGATTTTCCTTATCTTTCTATTTAATTCTTTTTAGATTTCTGGAATGGGTTCTTAATAAGCTTAATCAATAAGATTATAACTTTTGTGTGTGTCCTCAGCACCATAATGAAAATTGGCTAATTATTTAAAACTTCTAAATGCAGAACACTGGAGACTTATGCATTTCAAAAACCTTTTATGTAAAATGGTCTTCAGTTTTTCTGTTCTATGTCTATTATAACAAATCAATTCCCAATTCTGAAATGCCTGTGAAGAATCAGACAGTTTTGTTTGTGGTATGGGCATGACCATCTGAATACTTTCATTTCAGTTCTATTTGACCATATCTGTAGCTCTTTATACTGTACTAAATGTAATGGGTCACGTATCCTGAATAAACAAAGCTTTCTGCCCCAAGATCTGCAATGTAGGCGAAATACAGTCCCTCGCCAATAAAACCATGCTCTCTTTAATGATACCAATCTGTAAGTTGGCATTTTGCATTATGTGCTTATTTGTCAAGCAGTAAATTGATTTGTTCAAGTGAGAAGGAGAATAATGTGCAACCTAATAATCTTGAACTACTGTAGTGTATGACAGAAAGGTTTAGGGGGCTTATTTTCCAAAGGCCATGCTCTCATTTCAAATCTGTGCTCTTTGACCTGAAATAAAAAAGAAGGGGAAAGAAATGTAATTTCTACCTGATCACTGTTTCCCCATCCTGAGTCCTCTAATCTGGTGTCCATCGGGCAATCAGCACGGTCAGCTGATTTCTTTCAAAACTGCATCCATTTTTCCCTTTCTCTCTCATGGCTTTCTGCAGAGGTAGCCTGTGAAGACCAGAGAAAGGAAGGTGAAGTATTGGTGAACATCTTGGGAATGATCTTTAGATGGAGCTTTTAGCAAGGCAGGAGAAAAAACTGTCTCAATTAAAGTTACTAGGGAAAAAGTTAATGGAATGATAGTAAAATTTACTCTATTTTAACCATTAGTTTTAAATTAGAGATGCAATCTTTATACAAGGAATCAGAATATTTAATCTTAAATGGCTGTCCAAGATACTGGACCAACAAATATTCATCACGATATCTGACTATACTTTTTTGTGATAACTACTAATACTGTGATAATAATGATTCTTTTCACAGAAATAAAGAGCTTCTGCCTTGAACAGCTTTTCATTTTGAAGTCTGTGTTACTAAATGACTAGTGTCTGATTTTCCCATAGTAATAATAAAGCAGCCTTCCCAAATGGCTTCCTCCTCCTCCCTAGATCACGCTGATTTATGGCCAATTCTGGAGCACAGATTTTTGCCATGTCTATTACTTATTTTATTTCTTTTATATTATTGTTGCTGCTGTGATAGAGCATGGAGTATCTTGTTGCAAAGCCTATGGGCACTGGTCAAAAAAGAATAGACTGTCCTTTCCTTTGCAAGTTTGAAATTACTCCATTCGAAAATAGAAACTGTGTGAGGAAAACTAAAACCGTTGCAAGAAATAACAACATAATAGTGAAATGATTATGCTTCCCATCAAAGAGGTAGTCCAAAATGTCAAAGCATCATTGGGTATCTTGGGAAAGACATTTTTAAAATTACAGCCAGATCTACACTTCAGCCAACAGAACTGGCAAAATGAGATGTACTCTGACTCTTTGTACAGAGGAAAGCAGAGGTCGCTTAAATATCTTCTAGTCTGAGGGGGAAACTATATGGAACTGCAATTTTGTGATTGAATTAAACTGTTCCATTTCCTAATTTTATTACAGGCTTTGTCAGAGGAATGGCTAAATGTCTGCTTATTAGTCCTGATCTCAATCTTTATCTCAGGAGACTTTTATCATAATGAGTGTTAATTCTATGAAATTAATTGAGAGGTTGTTATTTTCATCTCTAAATGGTGTATATTTTTGATTGACTGGTCAATGACAAGTCTCTTCTCATTTTCCACTATAATAAGGCTATGAAAAGGAAGAGAAGTGGAATAGTTGGCCAATTAAGTTATACAATAATGACAAGGTCAGGCCAAAGAGAGTACATTGTGGTAGTTTACAAATTACTAAGACATTTGGGTTTTTCATGTTCCTGACAGAAATCGTAATGAAAATAGAAAGTGACACATGAATCCATTAAAGTGACAGCACAATAAAAGGGAGGAGAAATAATTTTAAGCATACAAGTATACATCAAAATAATTTGAAGGGATCAGAGACAAACTCACAAGAGAATTCTGACTCTTTCCAAAATAAGATGATACACCACAGAAAATATACATTTCCCATTTCTTCCTAAATCCATGTCTTTCACCTGCATTTCAGGGAAGATTTTCCTTGCTTTATCTCTTCAACCTGCCCTACCTCTGAGTAAGAGCTTGGAGTCATGCTAAGATGGTTCTATTCATTGAAATCTTGTGATGTTGGTTCCTCCTGCTGTAATGAATTTGTGTTGCTTTGCCAAGGAAAGAGCAGCTCTCATCATCAAGAATGTGTGAAGCTGTGTGAGTAAGAAGTGACATGTTTATAAATAAGGAACAACGTAGTCATATTGAGCCTATGCTTGCAAACCTCTTGCATATTACATCATTCTGGTTGAACTGCTTTACCCAATGGTCTTATGGGACTCATCTGTTGAAAAAGAATGAGCAAAGATTATTTCCTAAAGTCTAGCAGAAGCAAAAATGCTTGGAGGAGGAGATTTTTACCACTAGCTGTTTTCAGTGTTTCCTGTTGCTAAGGTACAATCATACATTGTGTTTAGACAATGCATGAAGAATTTGTTCCATTTATACCTTCATAAAATAGGAAAAAAATATTACTTCATCTGAACATGTTATCAAATGAGATAGAAGACCTGTTCTAGGTTTCAAACAATATAATTAGTATTGTCCATTAATTACCTTGTACAGTACCTGCATAGAAAGCTCATGTGAAGGCTGACCATGATCTAGCCATAATGTATTAAGTGCATGGCCAAAGAAGGAAAAAAATGAGCTTCATGCTGACTTTCTCTGAGATCCTTGCTTCAGAAGAGGATGATCCCTAAAACACATATGGAGGTCAAGGGATCTTTTAAAGTATGCTGCATGGGAGAGATCCTTCTGAGCCCGCTGTGCGATGCCAGCACAGTTCACTCGGCACCTACCCAAAGCCTTTCTTTCAGGCCCACCCTGCAACACTCCCAATGACTGTGGGCAGCATAGCACTGTCTACATCAAAGAGATCTCCAGCTGTCCTGTTAAATAGCTCTTCATTCTTTTGGCACTGATGGCACAGTACAAAGGAGACAGCCAGGGTCAAACTTCAATGCTGCGTTGAAGAATATTCTCACACTAGTGCTCAGTTTATGTAAGTATAGCAGTTTTATCCAAGGACCTTAGATTATTTTGCAAAAACAGAGCAAAATAAAATGGTTTATTTGCAGATCTTGACTCCATCTGGTGAACCTGGGTGCTGCCCAAGGTCAAGTTCTCAAAGAAGGGATCTCTTATGTCTGTTCTTGATGGGGAATCTGTGTGGTCTTGCACACAGCATGGCCACTGCACCACCAACCAGTTGCTTTCCAAGTACTCTACGCTAATATAATAACTTTCTCAGCACCATGGCTCTCTTTTGATGCCTTATATACATGTGGTGTATTAGCCTTGCTGCTACTGTTGCAGTGTTTTAAAATAATGGGATACACAGCTTTCTGTGAGCTGAGTCTGTAACACGTCCCACAGAAGCTGACACATGAGGGTGTCAGGTCTCAGGCTGTTCAGTTATCTCCCGTTCTTGTGATAGCGAATTTTGTGGGATTTTGACACCTTGTCTTCTCAGTCTCTCTGTCGCTCTCATCCTTTCTTGCCTTATGGGAACGAAGAAGAAACTTTCCATCCTTATGTCTCTGAGCAGATCAGAGCAGATCTCTGAGTGGTTCCCTCAAGACAGCTCATGAGTTCTCTGGCAAAGGAAGAATGAATTAATGTGGATTTTTTCCTGGTTTAATATCAAAAAGGCAATACATCTCTTTATGTATCGTCAGCAAAATTCATCATCATCCAGATTTTGTGTGTCTTTTCACTGAACACAGTTGGTATCTTCAAATAGTATTTGATAAATCTGCTCTGTTATAAGATGCTATTATCTCTAAGAAAAGGATATTAATGTTCTGTCTTTGTGTCTCATTATGAATTTGAGGACCTGATCAGGGTAAAGATCATTAAACATCAGAGAAGTTTACAGCTGCAATAAATCTTTTTTTTTTTTCGCCTACAAAATTTCTGAGAGGTTTTAGAAAATGCATGGTAAGATCTGGTCTTTGGATCATGAAACAGCTGAGGTGGGCAGGGACCTCTGAAGATCATCTATTGCAAATACCTGCCCAAAGCAGGGTCAGCTGGAGCAGCTATGGTCCATTGCCTTTTGAATATCTGCAAGAATGGAGACTCCTAACCTTTTCTTGACAACCTGTTCCTACATTTGGTCACCTGCACAGGAAAAAAGGGTTTTTCTTCAGTTTGAATGGAATTTCCAGTATTTCAGTTCATGCCTATCACTTCTTGTCCTATCATTGGGCACCACTGGGAAGAGTCTGGTTACATCTCCTTTAGTCTCTTCCATCAGGTACTTACATACATTGGTTAGATTCCCCTGAGACACCTCTTCTCCAGCCTGAACAGTCCCAGCTCTCGGTGTCTCTTCATATAGCAGATGCCCCAGTCCATCATCTTCATGGTTCTTTGCTGATATTTATTAATGCTAGGGATCTATGTGTTACCAGATAAGAGACCAGTTAAGATCACATCCCTGGCAAGTTTGTCTTTCTCTGGAGACAAAGGGACGTCCTTGGAGCTTCTAAGATTGCGGAGGATGGAATTTTTACATTGGAATGGGGAAGCTTTTTCCACTAACAATTTCTATGCAAATGCTGTTCTCAGAAAACCATGAGCTATACTCTGATAAATGAATTGATCTATGCTTCCCCCAGAGCAAAAAGGCATAGATTAGGTAATATTTTTGCCAATACTTTATTTGATTTTATATTAGAAGTAAGAAAGTACTTTTCCCTCCAAACAGTAGAAGAATAAGGGAGAGATTGCAAAGTCAGCTTGCAGCAGTAAAACATGCTTCAGCTGACAAAAGAGTTGGTTTGTAGTGTTCCTATCTAAGCCATATACTGATGGCAATAATGATCTGTCACAATATATAACTTCAGAGTAATTTCCTCCATACTCATCCGGAGGTCAGGAACCTAACACAGGAAGAGAAGGTATGAGTAGGACAGTAGATGGCAGAATTGCTTACACAACCCAAGCTTGCTGACCTTTAGTCTTCTCGTTGAATGCTGTCCTGTTGTAGGCATTCTTTGAATTATTTTTTCATAAATAATGTTAGTTAGATGCTTACTGAATACTCAATTGTGTTTTCACTGCTCCTGGACTGCAGTAAAGAATATTCCTTCTCCCAGGCAAGGCTGATAAAGAATGCAAAAGGCAGCGCATCTCAATTCTCTGTCACTGCTGGCTTATTGAGCATGAGCTGACACACACCATGGACTTTGAAGATACAGTGATTGAATCTGTGCAGAGTGGAGGGAAAAGATGCTGGGATTCTATAACCTAACATTGTCCTTTTCAGTGACTAATATAAGACATTAAAATTCACCATGAATGAGAACTCATGGTTAAATGTGTTAAAGTTGTTTTTTCTCTGAAATATGTTTGATAGGATTTTGTTTACAAATAATAACAGAATAGGGCATAAAACAACGTTGCAAGCCAGTGTCACTGTACAGTGTGAAGTATAATTGATGCACTGTGACAGAGAAGGCAAAAAGTATGCCCAAGGATAAATCTCTCACTAAATTGGCTAACAGAACAGCAAAAGCCATGGAAAAAACTGGAAACACTGCTTACGATAGATATTTTATTTATATTCAAATATGCTGCCACTTTTGTACTCCCACTAAGCCTAACATACACAATATTTGTAAGAACATCTGTTTCTCCCATCCTTCAGCTCAGTATTCTTCATTGCTATTTTCTTGTCCCCCATTCAATCAGTAATTTTAATTATTTCCATTATCATGTACTCAGCTAAGAGTTTAGTTTCAGTAGATTAGACTGAATCCAGTTTGCTTTCATTATTTTCTATTTGTTCCACTTATTGCAAATTGTTCTCTTAGGTTGTTATTATTTTCCATTAAGTTCTTTGAATTCTATGGATCCTTTCTTGGAATACCCAGCAATGTACACATTTAAACTAAGTCTGTTTTCACTAGTTATTCTATGCCTTTAGTTTTCAGTGCAAAAATCACAGCTCGAATGACAACATGGTTTAATTTCTCTATTCTAAACACCTAATACCCAGTAGCTATTTTCCTTAAACATCCCTGGAGGGGAGGGAGTTGCTTATCTTCTTCATGTAACTGTTCCACCATAACTTTTTTCCTTCTCTTCTGTTAAAATATGATTTCTTAATATTGGAGATGATGCCTTCTTTTTTTAACCTCCTCATGCAAGGCTTACATATGCATTAACTACCTCTTGCTTACAATGCAGCATAAGCCCAAAGAAACTTATCTGGTTTCTTTAGCAGAGAAGTGAAAATGTGGGGCTCAGCCATAAACCCTGCTCCAAAAGGCAGCAGAAGACCCTCAAGCAAAGCAGTATCTGTTCTGAGCCCACTACATGGCATGGCCAACAGACAGTGCAGAAACAGTCACGATTCTTCTACTTTCCTCCAGGTACATGAGATACATAAACCTTTGTGGCTGTCTATGGCTGTCCCCTTACCTCAGGTGAGTTTTCTGAGTGCTGGTAGCTAAATGGCTATATCTACACAGCCTGCTTCATCTGCTTTTGAAGTACAGTGAGCCTTTATGCACCTGCTGCCTACCTGCAAAACTCTGTCTCAAACTTTGATTTCTAGAGCTTCATGTCTCGCCTTCTTGAACTAGTGGAAGACAGGAGTCCTGACAGTCCACCTGCATCCTAAAAGCAGGAGTCTCTCCAGGCCAGGCTGCATTCACATGAGAGTTGGTTCCTCAGATCAGACATCTATAAACAAATTAGTCCACTAACTATTGCAACACCCTTGCCAATCTTATAAAAGATCAAAATTCCCAGCTTCGCTGCCAGGGTTTTTCTTACCATAACTGATTTGTTTCAGTCTGTTTATCACAAGCTTTATATCTGCTATTTAAAACAGAACTTAAACTGCCCAGGTTATTTGCTTATAAAATACAGTTTGCAAAGATGGATCCAGGGAGGCTTCAGTGATAAATACCAAGTCATTGCTTAATCTCATTCTCCAAGCACTGAAACTTTCCACGAGGAGCAGCATCCATTGCCATAGCTGTCATGGATTTCTGGCATCCTATATAATAGTAATTTAATATCTGTAACAAGAAATAAGAGGAAAAGATATACTGTGTGTACACGTAGTCAAAACCTCCTCAGAAATAATTTATTTAAGTGATTAAAGAAGTTGAAAGAGTGCAATAGCTATGCATAGCTTTGTCTTGCTTCAGAGCAGAGACAGCATTGACTGGCTGGGGTTAGCACAGGACAAGTCATCTCAGGCAGATAAATAATGAATGTCACCATTAAAAAATATTTTCTGTGTGACAGTCAACAAAGTATGAATGGAAATTCAGTGTAATACAAGTGGAGGAGAGTAGATTCAAGAGCAGAGAGGCATTTCCGTGCAGATACTGCTAATGTTTTGATGGGAGGTAATTTCAAGCAACAAGTACTGGGCGTGCCAGTAATGATTCAACTTGGTCCTTTTCCTGTCACACTACAAAATTAGGTCATTGGAAGCAGGGAATGGACAAATGACAAAACTTATTTGCAGATACCACTGTATCTTTATTCTATTTTCAGCTCAAGGCACACTCAAAACATGTGAATGTTCTGAGCCCTTGAAGGGAGCTCAGCTGCAGTGAACACACGTGCAGAGCTGCCCGGTAGCTGCTGTGAGGTGTAAAGGTGAAAGCACCATATTCCACACATCAGCCTTTTGTTAATGCATATGTTGAGGAAACCAACATGGAGCTGTTGGAGCTGGTCCAGAGGAGGCCACAAAAATGATCAGGGACTGCAGCACCTCCCCTACAAGGACCAGCTGAGAGAGCTGGGGCTGTTCAGCCTGGAGAAGAGAAGGCTCCAGGGGGACCTTATTTCAGCCTTCCAGTTCCTGAAGGGGTCCTACAGAAAAGCTGGGGAGGGACCGTTTACCAAGGCAGGTAGTGATAGAATGAGGGGGAATGGTTTTAACTGGAAGAGGGGAGATTTAGACTGGATATTAGGAAGAAATTCTTCACTGTGAGGGTGGTGAGACACTGGCCCAGGTTGCCCAGGGAAGCTGTGGATGCCCCCTCCCTAGAAGTGTTCAAGGCCAGGTTGGATGGGGCTTTGGGGAACCTGGGCTGGTGGGAGGTGTCCCTCCCCATGGCAGGGGTTGGGCTGGGTGAGCTTTAAGGTACTTTCCAACCTGAAACATTCTGTGATTCTGAGTCTATGAAATATACACATTTTTATATCTATTTCAGCATTGCATTGATATTTAGTAAATAATGTCTAGAAGAATCTCTAAAATTTTGATCCTATTCTTCCTCCTTGAAGGCCTGCTATTACTGTTTCATTATCTTCTGCATCTACTGGCTTAAAAGCTGAGTTTGTAAAACTGGTCCTTAAGTGCATGATATCTAACATCAAAATTCATACTAATTGCAACAGAACAATAATATAATCATAACATAGCAAGAATGGGCAAATTTACATTAATCAGATCAGGTCAGTGCCGTATAGCTGTAAGCAAAACTGTCTCACAAAGTCTCATCCCTTCTCCCAGGGATTTTGTTAGCAGCAGCTTGCACACAAGAGAAAAAAGGATGGGTTCAAGTTTGTTTTAACATGTGCCATTGCACCGCAATAAAGTGTGCTGCTGAGGAGGAGTAGGTGGGTCAGTGTTGTCTGAAGGACCAGGCATAAACATTAACCTGCAAATTTCCTGAGTGAGTCCAAACAGCTTGTGATGGGCTTATTTACGAATGTGAGTTTCTGACAAGGCGTTCAATTTACATCCCATAAACTCTGCCACTTGGCAAGAAGATAAATAGATGAGAAAGGGCAGGAGGGAGTGTTTAAGTTTCCGTGTCTCTTTAAAGGGGAGGAAAGGGCAATTTAACTTTGAGAGTGTGCTAAGAGGGTTAATTCAGGAGAAGTTCTGCAATTTATTCTCCTTCTCTGTAATGTTGGACCTTAGGGCTTAATGTAATGGAATGTGATTTAGAGTTCTGAATGTGCTAATTTTGTAATTCAGGTGTCCTGTGGAGAGGCTGTGTTCATGCCAGCTGTCTGGGGAATTAAATGCAGCTGATTTGTGTTGGGGAAAATGTGTGGTTTGCTTCAGGCCAAAATTGTTGTAAAATTTAAACCAATGTATTTTTCTCTCCCCTTAATTTAAAGTATGGGATACAGATGGGCCTGAGGGGAATTACTAAGGGCTCCCACATACTTCCTGGTGTTGAGCATAGAAAATTCTCATATTGTTAAATTTTAGCACTTCATAACCAGTGTAAACCAGTTTATTTAGAACACTACTCTTCTACTTGGCCTTGGTTTTGCCCTGCTTTGGGTGTTCGATCTTCATCAAACACTAACTACAGTAGGATTTTGAGTCTCGTGCTCTCTGCAAGCGTGAGATGTCAATCCAAAGGCCAATTTCTTCAGAAGAAACTCTTGTGTTATGATCAATTTTATTTTCTTCCACAAGAGAGATCTGGGGTGGGAAAATGGTTTTTGTAATATCCTGGAGTCAAACTGAAGATTTGCCGATGTGGCTGTGAAAATTGTGAGCTAACAGCACCTGAGTGTTGAGGGGTGTGCTCGAGCGTTAGCTCAACAAAGCAAGCAGAGTCCGCTAGGTGAACAGCACAGCGCTGAATTATTTATTTATTTCAAAAATGTATCCTCGGGATATTACGAAATGTGGTTCTGAGAAATAAAGGACCGCGTCTTCAGCTTATGTAAATCAGAGTTGCTCCATTTGCTTCAGTGAAACTGTGCTGATTTATGCCAGCTAAATGGCTGGGCCACTGCTCCCTAGGCTATAAAAATGCTTGTTGCTTTACAAATGACTCTGCATCTAAATGGCATTATCACACCATAACACCTGACCCGAGAGGTGAAATTGGTTACTTTTATTGAAATCAAAACAATTATATTTTTATCTTTACTGGTTTTCTTCAGCTGCCTTGGGAAAACATTTTAAGTAACCAGGAAGGTGAAGTTATGTTTTTATACATTCTTGTAGGAGTATTGCCTTCTTGAAATACAGCAAAGTCCTCTTAACTAGAAATGCTGGTGAATGGCAAATGAAAGGGTCCTGGTTTGGCTTTTCCTTCATCTCCATCTTAGTCCCTTTACCATGTCTTTCTGGAGATAAGTCTAGGTAAATTACTGCAGATCTCATAATATTAAAAACAAAGTGCTGGGAGGACAGAAAACTCAAAAGATGTTAATAGCAAAGCACAGTGAATAAAAGGATTTACTCAAGCCAGCTTATGGAAGTGTGCCAGTTCAGCCATTCAGCGCGATACCTGCATCCATCAGACACAACATTTTATGATCCACGTGCTTTTGGGTAGCAATATTCTGTATTTGTTGGCTTTGCTAGATGGGAGATGGAGTTTGCACAAAACCCAATGGAAGCACTATGTGGAAGTGATGTATGTGTTTCAAAGTAACATTAAAATCAATTTATGTTGTGCACAGGATAGATACAAGCTCAATTTATTATGTTTTGTTTAAGCATGGCTTAAAACATTTACTTCACAGAATTGTTTTCAGAATGCCAGTATGTGTGCAGTGTGAGAATGTGGATACATACTAATATTCCACTATTATCTGACAGATAAATTTCATTTCTAAAAAGGCACTGCCTGACACTGTGGTACAAACAGCTTGTTTCAGAGTGGATAAAATAGAAGTTGAGTGTTGCCCTTAATGGAAATCAAAATTGTTTAAAATTGCAAAATGGTCACTTTGACCATACTTCAACGCTTTGCGTGGCGATACATTTAGTTCCTGCCTTCATTTTCATTCAGAGTTCAAGAACCTTGTGCTAACTCACCCACTTCCTTCTTTATTGCCCATGCCTGTTGAACTTAGTATTGGTTATTGGTAATCTGGATGTACTCTTCTCGTTGCCACTTCCTAGTCAAATTATCCAGTTAAACTATCCAGTTAAACCCAACAGAAATTCTTTATCTATTTTGTTATCAATAATAAGAAGCAGTTATTTCCAAAGTTTTACCATAAACACAACCAAATTTTCTTCACATGTTGCATTTGAAATGAACACCTTTCCCTGTTTCTAGATAGTCATTGAACCTCTTTCCCAGAAGTGAGAAGGCTCTCAATCGACCGCTATTGTATAAGAGCTTATCCTCACGATTGCCAGAAAATTAATCTGAATTAGTCAGTAAAATAGTGGAGTTAAATCACTTTAAGAACTTATTGTGGATGCTTGTATTCAAAATTAAATTGGTGTTAATTTGATTTTATTTCCTTCACTTCACGATATAATAACACTTTGTTATGCCACTTTCTACTGTAATCCTATCAGACCTTCTAAATAGGCAAAGAAATATGCTGTAGGAAGTGGTACTGGCTATTCAATGAGCATCATTTCAGTATTTGGTTATCATTAAATTAAAGATACAGGAAAGTATTCAGGGTAATAAGCTATTGAATGTGAATCGTAATGCAAAATGTGAAATTGAGGTCTTGACCACTTTGCATAAAAGTAAGTGTGTCCAGACTATATCTCCTAACTGCTGTTGCTGTTTCCGCTGGAGAATAATTTTCCCGCCTGATTACATTTTAGTGGGTTGTTTCTGAGTTTTACACCAGGGACAGCTTTATTTCAGTTTGTAATTACCCATTTTTTATTTGTTTGAGTAAGTGAAGTAATGTTTGTAAGTCATTTTGGTGTTCTCAGAAGAAAGTAGCTACAGAAGTGCAAACTCCTATTTATCTTCTTCCAAGACAAACACTGGGTGTCATGACAAAAAAATCTGGTAAAAGAAAAGATGGCTTGTTTCTGACATGTGAGTTCATCAGAATAAAATTATATTAGATGCTTCATCTGCAAATCAGATCATATACTTAATCCAAGCCTTATTATAAGAGCTAACACATTTTGCCTTTAGTCAGAAATTTGCTGTTGCTACCATTGGTTATGCCCAAGGATTATTAATATTTGGCATCAAGTTCAATTTTATTCAGTGACTGTAACAGAGATCAACCTTGTTTGATCCCCTGCTTTTTCTTCAGGGAAATTAATTCCAAATGATGCAGCTGGATTGAAGAACTGAGAATTTAAATTTATCTTCTCTGCCGGGTGAAGGAGGATGCATATTTATAACATGGATAGCAAACTCTCTACATCCTGGCTTCCCATATTTTATTACTTGCTACCAGTAGCAAAACTTCATGCTCTCAGCAACACCATTTCTAGAGGACTTTGGGGTTTTAAACACTTGAATATGAGAGTTTATACTCCAGTCACAGAATTTGATAAAGGAATATTCTTCTGCTTTTAACATTAATTTAAATGTTATCTCAAATTGTGTCCTAAGTGATGGGTGAAAAAGAAATGTGACTTCTGGTCCCCATTATTTCTATCTGTTTTTCTTGGCTTGTTCAAAGAGTGTCCAGGCTTTTCAAGTGTAGTTCCTGTACTCTTTCTTTGCTTTGTATGTCAGATATTGATACAGATCTCTTCTGTAAAGCTCTTTGACTGCTACTAATGAAAAAAGACAACAATGCAAATGAGTTGGCAATATTAGTATCTCCTTGTTTGGTCTGCAATATCAAGGCTAATTTGTTCAAGGCTTTGTACAACCTTCTCCATCAGAGGACTTTTTCTTTTTGTGAGGTGCACCAATTTCCTTTGGGTTAGCCTGATAGGCATTCCACACGTTGCTTTTCTCAACCCCAGGGAGCCTCCACCTTTGCTTACCTGTTAGACTGAGCGGAGTATATAGTCTCACCTTCCTATGTCAAGCTAAGTAGCTACCTTGCTTGCTTTTTTGCTTCTCTTCCCTAAAGGTTTTTTTTCATTCATCTCCTAGGCTTTGCTTTTCGCTCTATACCTGGCATGGTGTAGCAGAAAGCAAGCACAGCAGGACAGGGATGCCTCAAGCATCTCCTGGGCATCACAGTTGTGTACAGGTCCCGTACCCATGGGTGAGGATAAGTGTAGCTGGCAGATAAAGGGCATAATTTCTACAAGAAAGTTTATCCCCCTGGAAACAGAAAGAAGAAAGCCATTGCCCTGGTGTGTGCTAGAAGCTGGTGAAGGGATTGTGTTTATCACCAACTCCCTTAGCATGCTCCCTTTGCTTTCATCCTAAATTCAGGAAATACAACATTCTGTCCTGCCTTGACACACCATGATTAGCGGGGTCGGCAATCGATACCAGTCATGAATTTAGGGAAAAAGTCGTTACTATTGATTAGAATACTTTTTGCCACTTTCCCTCTCTTGGCAGCATCATGGGGAGAAATGTATGGTTATTTAGAGGCCTTTTGACACTGGGCTCCTATGAAACATTCAGGCATTCTGAGCAGCTGACCCCAGTTGTCCTCTTTTTCTGCTTACAGGGCCTGTTTTGGTCAGAACTACAAAACACTTAAAAAGTCCATAAAATGATAGGATATTAAAATGACATGTTTCCAAGGTGTCTTTTTATTACTGCTCTGTCGGCCATGGCTATGCCCATCGTGTTATAGAACTGTTCAGCAGATCTGCCCCAATGATGATGCTGCTTTTTCAAAAAGCACTTTGGATTTCGAATAATAACCACAATCTGCTACAAGACAAATGTTGATGAAAAGAGGATGCCAGCAACAGAAAATGTGACAGAGCTGGAATTTCTAGCAGCAAAGCTGTGTGCAGCAGTGTTATTCACACTTCAAAATGCAATCTCCCTCGGATAGCACTGCCTTCTGATAAGCAATGCGGGCCTGATCCAAAGCCTATTTAAGTCAGTGGACTGATTCCCAATGACTTTAATGGGCTTTGGATTACACCCTAATTGCACTGATGTTCTATTTACTAAAGCTTTTAGTTGTAATGAAGCTCAACAATGCTCTGTTTGTTTTTCTCTGTTTTCAGGTGTTAGTATTTCCTCTCTCCCCATCTAAGTGAAGCCTCAGCTATCAGGGAGGAGACGAAAAAGTCCAATTTCTTCACCGCTACAGCGATCTGCTGCGCATAGATCGTTAATGCTCAGTGCTGAGTCACAGCAAGCAAGATGATGATCATCATCATGTAAAGGCGGTTAATAAAAGCAAAAGCGCAGTGGCATTTCAAGCCTGATTTGGCAATAAATGTCTCCATGCATGAATGGCCCACTCTAGTGCAAGAACCAGAAGTACCTATGAAATAGGAAATGATGGAATATCAAATGGGACCAGAGTCCAGCGGGAGGAAAGGTCTTAAGAGAATCAATGAGGGAATTTCTCTTTTGCTGTAAACAAAGAAACAACTCGTAGTTCATAGGGATGCTGCCAGTTTCTAGAACTTTTCTCTAAAAGCTATAAAGAGCAAAAACCTGCCCAGGTGGGTCATCTTTGGGCAGGCCTTGTAGGTGCTGGAGTATATTGCCCTTCCCCTCCCACAGGGACATGACTATCCTTTCACTGTAAGCAAAACATAGATACAGTGTTCTGTGCCTTTTCCCACGATGGAAAGAAGAATTTCTGACAAAATACCAACATTAACATCACTCAATTCTCATCTCATCTGACAACCAAAAATCATCTTCCCACCAGTCTCTGTCTGCCTTGACTTCTTTAGTAAGATGGAATACTGCTGTGACAGCCTCTTGCTAACTGGATATATTGACAGAAGCTGCCTATAGATTAATTAACAGCTTAAGTGAATTAAACAGATGGAAAATGGGGAATCAGCTATGAGGAAGGGATGGCTGGACAGTCAGGGACACACACACTGCTCGTTCCCTTTCTCTCCCTATAGACTTCTTTTATGACAGAGAATATAGAGGATCCTAGGTTTTGCTCATTCAATAAACAGCATGGTCCAAGGCTTCAGATAAAGTAAACTGACAGAGCCCATGAAAGTGAATCACTGTAGTATATATTTGAGGTTCTCACTATAACCGAATGCTCTATAGATGTAGCAGCAAAATAAAAATTACAGAAAAAACATAGATCCAAGAACACTGAAAACTAAAGAAATGTTTTCTTTAAGGTTAGCAAAATATTCTGCCCCCTTCCAGTTTATTGGAAAAGTTTGTTTTGTTAATTTGGTTGTTTATTTGGCACATTCATTATTTAACCTTTTTTTTTTCAACTCCAGATTTGATTCTATGTCTGTAGTTTTTGATGTGGTAAATAATATTTTACTTAACAGGGCAAAAGTACATGAACACAAGGTAGAAAGTTTGATCTCAAAAAGATAATAGGTGAGATGGGCTAATGAAATTATTTGATTATTAAAGCATGAGCAGAAACCATCTTACATATACTGTCAGACAACTAACTCTGAAAAGTTTCAATATCTCTCTCTCAAAATTTGCCTGCAAGAGGTATGTCTATTCTGTACACTATTTCGAGCCCACAGATTCTATAGCATGCTAATGTTCCTGTGCACAAAACAAAAACAGAAGTTCCAGAATGTGGAAAACATTAGAAAAAATTAAAAAAAATCTTCTTAAAGTGCAAATTACTCAAAAATCCATGTGAGTTAGAAATTTTCATGAAGATTTACATCTTCAAAATCTTTATGTGACAAAGAATAGCAATAAAGCATGTTTCAGCAGCTGAGCATCTCTCTGCATTACTATGAACCACTAGTATTATTTTGTTATTGTTCTTATGAGGGAAGATGTGATATCTGATGCTAAATGCTATCTAGTATTTTGGGAGTCCCACTCGCGTGTTTTTAGCTGTGTGAAATGCCTTTATTTAACTGACAGTTTTTCTGGTTCGGCTCAGGAATTGTATAATATGGATTAAGTAACTTTTTCCGGTAGCAGGTTGACACAGTTGTTATAAAACAAACAAAATATTTATTTATTGGTAATGTTATATAAGTCTACCAAAAAATGCCATCTGAAAACTTGTTTAGCTTTTCAGTGCTTTAGAAGAGAGACTAATCGTCCTGTTTTTCACAGGTTATTTCTTACCTCCTTCTAACTTCTAGTTCTTTGCTGAACGTACTATGCAATAGCCAGGTAAGCTATACATATAGCAGTGAAATGTTCTTTGGGCTGTGAAATCCCACATATAACTCACCTTGGTCTCTTAAATTCATATTATTTACCTACTTGTGAATGTCACACCCCTTATGGCCCTAATCCTTCAAATATTAAGACAACCATGCAATGCTTATTCATCTTAGCTGTCTCTTTGGCATACAATGCATTGTGAGCCCTTACCTAAATAAAAACTTCAAGACAGACCTGTAAGTGTTTGATGTAAGTGTAACACTTGATGCAGCTGTAATAATTTTCAACCGTTTCCAAAAAAGTAGTTTAAATTAAGTTACCGTGGAAATATTTGTTTCCAGTCCTGGGTTTAAATATTCGGTGCTTCAGTTATCTACTACTTTGCCTATAACATGTCATCAGGCTCTTTTCTACCGTCCCTTGCTTTCCCTTCCATGACCTGCAGCACTTCGCTGTCACTTGCTCTCACATAAAGAGCACTGGTGGTGTCTCCTTTTCAGCCAGTTAGGGCTCCCAGATGGATAATTTACACATTACTCATTTGGTCTATGCTTGGCCTGGCAGCTTTTATCTTTAAGTGCTGTTGTATCAGTGGAAGCTATGACAAAAAATCAAAGGCTTTCTAGGTTAAACTGATATCTTAAAATTTCTGTTTGGTTTTAAAAGCTCAAAAATATTTATGTTAGTTAACATTGCTAAGCTATATTTCCAGTAACGCTGAAATGAATAAAGGGCCCATGGTGAATCGTACCCTGTTAGTATGTTTTTTGTTTGATCTTGGTCATAGATGTATTATTTTCTTCTGAAGTCTGAGTGTAATTTATTTGTCAGGTTGAATGGTCAGAGAGAAAGTTGTTCATTGACCTGAAGAAATGTATGGTGTCTCCATGATGATGAAGAACATAAAAGAGTCTCCTTCTTGGGAAATATTAGAGTTGATAGGGAGTGTTTGAAGAAGAATGTGTCAAAGAGACTGACAGCAACATGAACAAAAGGAGGAAGGGAAATAGAAGATGAGAGGCTGAATTTGTTCTCTTTGGGATTTCACATTTAGGAATTTTAACAAAGAAAGGGTCATTATCTGGGCAGCATAACTTCCTGAACCCAGCTTTTATCTCTTCTTGTCCTTTTATGTAATTGCAAAAAAAGGGTCTTTCACACAGCAGAACACTGGAGGAACTGGAGGAAATATGACGGACACAGGGAAAAATCCCTCCGGCACACAGCTTTTCAGTGCTGCTTGTCTTGGGGCAGGATGCGGCAACCTCTCACTTGCACCCTAGGTTCACTGCACTTTGGAGGCTGGCTGTCTCCCTCTGAAGTTGGGAACTATTTGTTATGTTCTTTAGCTGTTCTCTCATTTTTTGCTAGTCACTACGCTTCTCAAGAACTGCGATAAGTCTTTGCACAAGCTGAAGATCTGAGTTTACTCCTTTACTAATCCAGCTCTACTTAATCAAAGTGAAATTCCACTCTTCATTCCTAATCCAATTGTAATATACATTAAACCAAATATTTGGCTATATGAAGTCCGTGCAGGTTTGTTGTTTGTTTTCTTTCGCGTGGATGGGGTTATTAGATTGTACATCCTAGTAATGCAAGCTGTGAAAGGCAAATAAGCTCTGAAGTTACCTAATATTCTGCTGGTATTTGATTTATTATTTCTCTCTTTGACCTCATCCTTAAACCTCCCCTCCTCAAACCTTAGATTTCTTAACCTAGTCTGACTCAAATCCTCACCTCTTGCCTGGCTTGAGTCTGGTGTGTCTCTTTTGGCTTAGTACAAAGGAAACAACTCACATCTGAGTGACAAAGCCCGTTGGGTAGAAGCTGTCTTGCAGCGGGGATATCGGCCACTGGAATAAAAAAAGGACAGTAAATGAAGGAGTCATGAGGCTAACAGCAAGTCTGCAAAGCAAAGCTTCAGAGCAGAAATGAATGAACTACATAATTGACTCAGATTCTAGCCAATATCACAACCTGCTTTTCCAGTCCTCATGATTAGCTGTGAGTCAGTTCTCTTAATTCTGTCACTTTGTTATGCATCTTTCCAACAACACAGAGTGCTATTTTCCCATAACTGTTATGCTTGTGCCATTTGTATGGATCAAAGTATGCAATCTTAAAAATCCATGATTGTAACAGCAAGCTTTAATAAAAAAATAATATTATATGTATTATATGTATTATATTATATGTATTATATATCTATGATGCGTATGATATGTATCATATGTATTGCATTATATATTATATAACATGTATTATATATGTAGATAATATATATAATTATATATGCGATTATATATGTGATGAGCTGACCAGCACCACAAAACAAAGACAGACTAGCGAACCCAGAAAGCAAGGGACTTACTTTCATCAGAATAAGAGCCTCTATGAAGGGTCTCCGCTACATACAGCTCCAGTGAGTTGGGTGGTTTAGCAAAATAGTGATTTGTGCTTTATTCAGAATTTCTAGAAATATTTGTGTTGACAGTAAGTTACCAAGTAAAAGATACATGAAGAGATGTAAGGTGTGTACATACACATGTAGGCATGTATTTCTGTAGGTTGCTGGGCCTGACGACTGCAAAATCCAAGAAAATGAGACACAAAAGACAAGTTTGCAAGTATTTAATTACTCTGTAGTAAATATTGACTACAGAAAATAACAAGGAAAACGCTCCTCTGAAGTTTACTGTGCAAAATTTAAAGACTGCTCAACTGTTAAGGTGTGAAACAAGGGGATTTCAGCCTTGATTTAAATGCAAATCTCAACCCAGTCTTAACTCAGGAGTCATTAGCAACAACGATTGTAAAAGAAACCATTCAGTGTTATTTACAGTGCTCAGTTTTCCTGCCACCCTTCCTCCTTCAGTGCTCACCAGGAAGGAAAGCGTTCTACTTGGTAAGATGCTGGATGAAAGATCATACTGGCCAAAATCCAATCCTACAGTTTATACAGGTTTTATATTGAATTCTCTTATTTCTTCTGATAGATATCTTTTTAACTGCTATGTACGTCTGACACCATAATTCATGCTGGCAAGTACATAGCATTTAAACCTACTTTGTATACCTTAGAACTGCCAATATTCATGCAAAATTAATTCACTTCTCTGCGTGAAATGCAAGTTGGCTTTGCTACAACATGTTAACAGTTCAGAAATGCTCATGACGGTCAAATGTTCATCTCTTTGTTTTGTCTGAGATTTTGGCTACAGATTGTTTTAGGTCAGTATTTCAATGGGATTGTTTTAGGTCAGTATTTCAATGGTTTGTTGAATATTTAAATTCAGCTCCACGGTGCTGAGGAATCCAGACATTTTAGTGTCAGTTCCAGGTAAACAACATGTGTAAGAATTCTCCTGATTTTCAGAATTGCACTTACAGCTTTTTTTTTCTCATCTTAGCTGATCAATGAAGTGCAAAGTCTTCTGATCGATTGCAAGTTTCCATTTATACAATGGTCTGTCATACCACTTCTTAGGGTCTTGACTGTTTGCTGTAGGTCAGCCCAGGTGTAAAGCCAGCTTGCATGAAGGCGAGACTTTAAACATAGATTTTTCAGTTTAATGCCCAATCAATTTCAGATGACAGTCTAATAGACTGCTATAGTTTTTACTGGACAGAGGAGCAGTTTCAAGGACTGTTCATGAAATATAGAAGAAATACTCTAATGTTATGAGAGAAAGGGACTTGATCAGCAAGCTACATGTTCCAGTCCTGATCTGATATGCTCAAAGGTCTTCCATGAAAAAGCTTTTTGGGCTCAATTATCTCTTATAAGGAGCTAGATATGGTACCAAAGGGGGGTGGTCCCAGGCAAGACAGGTGTAAGCACTTAACCTCACTCTCAGTTTAATTCCTGGGATTCAGCTCTTGTGAGCACAGAAATCCCATACAATGAAAACATTAAGATGAGGTAACTTGGTCTCCCAGGCTGCTGGGTTGAGGTTTGAATCAGAGTTGAGTTAAGTTTTCACAAGAAACACCAGTGGGAGTATCAATCTGTCATATAATACATATACATATGTAAATGTCATATAATACATATACATATATATATATACACACATATGCATATGGTTTCATACATAGGTTTTAGGAGAATAAAAGAGGTGTATCTTTATTTCAATATTACTGAGAATAACTGTCAGTAAATAGAAACTTAAGGTAAATGTTTGTGTTCCTCACACATTGCCTGCACTGGAATGTAGATTTTGGCTTCTTTTTTAGTGAGATGCATTATTTGAACATATTTATTTATTTTTAATCAGTGTGCTTCATTTTAAAATAGCTTTGTACTTTCCCTCCGTGCCAACACTTTATACTTTACTTAAAAGTGAATGATAGAAGTGAATATCTGATTATGGAAACAAACTGCAAAACTCTGCCTGTCTACTCCTTGTAAAAACAAATCCAACATCCAAACAAGATTTTTAATAAAAGTTTGAGATCAGAGAACATAGTGGCTATGTTCTTCAGAAAACAGCAAAGAGTCCCTATTTTAATATATTTGAATAGGGCAGGTGAGACTACCAAACTGTTGGAGTCACTGAGTAATGCAACAAGGAAAATAAGCTATAAAGTACACCTTATTTGAACTCGCTGCTACCGTGAATAGTTGATTTTCTTTTTAAAAGCTGTGTCCTTCTCTACTGTACTGTCATTAAATACAAAAACTGCTTGACAACTGTTCTCATCTTATGACCTTTTCTTATCAAATAAGGATCCTGTTTCTCTGATCCTAAACTTTGTTTCTGCAAGGAACCAACACACTGCTGTATCTCAGCTAAATCACATTTAAACTGCTGAGTGCTGGAGGCTGCCCATTTAGTACGGCTTCCACATAGTGAGTAGATAATAGGTACTGGTTTCTTTTGGGGCCCTGAATTTATTTAGGGTGTGAATTTTGATCTGTAGAGCTCTGGAGAGTTTGGGATATTTCTAATGGGATTCACCACCTGCATTCCCCAGAAGTTTTGAGAGGAATGGCTGCGAGTGGACTGGGCTTCCGAAAACCAGCCAGAAGAAGGTGAAGTGCCCACCAAGTCAAAAATAGCCTGAGTTGTTGGTCTTGACAGCGTGCAAATAGGAAGTCTGTGGAAAGGATGGGAGATAAGGTAGATAGTGTCTGCAGAGAGATAAGCATACTGGGGTGAGATTAGTGATAGGGAAGGAAGTTGTGTTCATTTTGTTGTAGGCAGAGTTGTGCTGGAAGACCAAAGTAAAAGACAAAATTCTTTTTGATCGTTGCTTGTGCCAGGACTTTATGCATTGGAGAGACAACATAGCCAAATAATCGTTATAAATTACTGGTTTGGGTGTGAGGGAGAAAGGAGAGGAAGGCATGTTAGAATTTCATGGCATTTCTATACGTTTTAGAGGAAATATTAATGTGTATCACTTATATAAAATTCACTCACATATGCAAGATAAAAATGTGCGACGAAAACACTGGGCCATAAAAATAAATAAAGAAATAGAAGTCAGTAAAATTGCACTTGTTAAAAATGAACTAAAGCCAGAAAAATCTAACTTGACTCAGAGCCAAAACACTTCTTTGGATTTGGCTTCTAATTGAAGATGAAAATAAAACAGATGCTAGAAATGTCAATTAAACGCATTTTTCAATCTGTTTTTTATAATCTCTAGCTCTTTATACACGAACAGACTTCTGCTTTTCAAATCATTACTACTCCTTATTTTTTTACATTTTTTTTTAGAACAGGAATTATGTTACTTCCACAGAGCATGATAGTGTATATATGGTTAGTATGTTCCCAGCCTGTTTTACATGCCATTTTCCAGCATTTAATTATTTCTCTTATAAGTGCAGTGTTCTCTTATTATTTAATAATTTGAAAGTATTTCCACAACAGCTAGTGCAAATGATTCACCTACTCGCTCTTGCTTTACAAATACAATTTCTAGACTCTGTAATATTTGCTATGGAGACGCATCGTGAGATGAGAATCTGAGGAAGTTTTACCTGAGAGAATTGAAAAAAAATAATTTACTATTCACAGTTTATTCTGTCTCCAGTTTTCTCATACTAAACAATATGACCTGAGAAGTCTGGTTTATTGTTTACTTCCCTGCTACTTGTGGTTTGTGAGAAAGTTTTGCTAGGGTTTTTTCTCAGGAATTTATACATCAAAACCTTAGAAAATATAGACAGATTGCTCTTTTGTTTGTTTGGTTTTTTTAAAAAAAAGGACTCTTGCAAAGTGTCAGTCAGGAACTGCGTTTGATCTTTTCATTTGGCTTTTCCTTTACATAAAGGGAGAGTTTACTTCTTCGGTAGGATGGTTTGAAAGGTTTGACGTTCAACATTTTTACAGTCTGGCAGGTGGTTGTGCAAAGGCGCAGCTGAATTTGACGTTTCCCTGCCATGTGGTGGGAACTGTGCATGGTCTGGTGGTGTTAAAGGGAGGGGAGGAGAGACTGCACCTCCTTCCTTCCACCGCTCCTGCGGGGAAAATGTATTGCAGAGCCACACAGTGATCCACTACAACATCTTGTAGCTCTGGGGAAAATTGGCCTGGACCCTCAAACTATTATTTGCAGCTTGGCTATTCACAGCTGGAATAGCTATGGGTTTGTTATTTGTAAAACATCCATGAATTTCACCACAGGCCTTTCTAGCAATATTGAAGCATCTGTGAATCAAACTGTTCCCCAGCTGTTCGTTCACTACCTGCCGGCTCCTCCAGCGCCACAGCCCTATTAATGCTGATGGTTACACCACGCTCCTGGTGAGCTCCTGCCACACGGCTCTGCTCTTGCTGTGACTACAGGCGTCAATTCCCAACAAGAAGACGAGTGTGATTTCTGTCAATAAAAGCTTCTTGCCAATGGTGGGGTCCTTGCCAATCTTCACTGGCAGCTATCGATATTTAAATTTCAGGCTTATTTTGGTCTCGTCTTTGCAAACCTGTCAGAAACACTCAAGGTGATTTTTCTATCTAAAAAAAAAAACTATAAAGAAAAATAATATTTCTGTTAGGAAGGGGGAAAATGAACTAAAGGCTGTGGAGAATATAATTAATATCCAACAAATGTTGTTTGGGGCTTATCTTCAAAAGAGCACGTCAGCTCAGAAGTCCTTAATAAATGGCCTTATCAATAAACCTCAGAAACTGTAATTTCTTTTTACAATGAGGATATACTTTAGGTTTTATTTTAAAGCTTTTAGTGATAGCTAAAGCATCACAATCAGTTACTTCTTTAAAAGAAACACAGCACATTTACAGATTGGTGAAAACCGTTTAAACTTTTTTTAGGTTTATTTTGTTAGGTGAGGGCACTGGGAAAAGAGATCAGAGACGAACCAGTGTCTTCACACTTGGAGAGAGTTCCTTGGCTTTTCAGGAGTACACAGTGTTCTTTTAAATGACTAACAGATGATATCTGAACTTTGTGATGCTCAGATAGGAATTAGAATAGGAATTAGGATAGGAACTAGGAGCTTTCCCAGGTTTCGTGTGAGGCTGCCTAAGGCCATATCTTACTGCAAAATGTCCAGGACTTTTGTATGCTTCATCCTGAAAGACACAGGAAAGTTCTTCTATCTTAGAAAGCTTAAACAGGAATAATTAGTCTGTGCTGCTGATCAGGGAAATATATGGTCTTGCTCTATGTGATGGAGAAGTTTTAGTGCCTCCATGCATCGCAGGAGAAATTTGTAATTTCATGGTGAGAACTCCCACACCTGAAATGTAATGGGTTCTTACTGACTTTAAGGGAAGTTTTGCATTTAACTACAATGGAGTCATCATTTTCTTTATTCTCAAGAGATCTGCAGATGTTTTTCAAGGAAAAAGCTCACACCCTATGTGCTAATTCGTGATTTAAGCTACCTTAGACTTCCCAGGTGGCAGCAAAAGTGTAAAAGCAATTAGTGAATTGTAAGAAGGTGGAATTGCTTATATATATATATATATATTTTTTTTACTCCTGTATTCTGTCAAGGTAATTTTCTCATGGGAGGTAGCACCATCCTCTTGCTATTCATCTGCCTACCTGGGCAGGGGGAAAAAGCTGAGATGACTTATACATCTTGTCTGATATAGCCTTTGAAGAGAGCCATCAAACACTAGTGACGTGCACCCTCTGGCAGATGTGGCTAGGAGGAATCTGAAGCAAAATGGGACTGAAAGGTGCCCAAATACTTCACAGGGACTTAGCTGGGAAAGATCTTTTAGCTCTTTTTTCACAAAGAAATTATGCCACTGCGGTGAAGAGTTAGAATTTCCTAGATTAAGGTGTGTGACTTTTGCTACTTTTTTGTATGTAACTAAATCTAATTTTTATTACCATTATTATTATTAAGACGGTAACAAAGATATTTTTAACTAATGCTTAGTCTGGAGGGATAAGTTCACAAAAATACTATGCCAATGATTTTATTCTCAGCAGCATCTTCAAGCTCTCATCAAAGGAAGTCCATGTAATGTACATGGATCACACTAACCTTGTTGGTTCTTTACTTCTTAAGATACATCCCCAAGTATTTTCTCTATGAAAATTTGCTATCTTCAGGAAGCACTACTGATTTGAAAAATAAAATAAAGTAAATCCTCTGTGTCACTTTTTAGGCTCCATTCTTAGTGACAGCACATGACCCAAGAAGAGGTTTCAGACCTTAAAATTCAGAAAGAATGAACTGACCAGCTGTGCAAAATAAACCAAAATAAAACCATAGTAGAAATTAAATATATATATAGATATATATAGATATATAAAGAAAAACACCTTACTCAATGCTTCTTAGTTTATTCTGTTTTTGCTGTAATTTGTCTTTGGTATTACAATACCTACTGATCAGACCATCTCAGATCATCTAACAGTGGTGTGGATCTATTTAGTTATTTTGAAGCAGTATTTATTTCCTTTCTTTTCCATCCTTGAGGTTTAAGTTTTGACCTTCCACAGCTAAAACTGCTGGATGGTTTAGCTTAAGTTCTCCGGTGAAGTTTCCATACCAGTTTTAGTATCAGAGGAAACAGCACAGAATTCAAATCACTTTTATTTCAAAGATTTTGGCAAGCTAAAACATTACAGAAAAATGAGAACACTTGGCATTCGTGTGTTTTCCCCCCTCTGTAACATTTATGCTATAGTGATATAAATGAAGATACACTGTAAACAGGGGAAAATACTTTTTTGTCCCATTGTTTTGTGATGCACCATGATGTAGAGATGTAGTAGAGAAAATGGAAATAGAAAAGGCTTCATCCATGGCTGCCTGGCATCCCAGCTCTGTTGCTGCATCCCCATCCACAGACTGGACCAGCTCTGTTTGCTGCAACAAACTCTCCAGGCTCAGATAACGAATATTAATGGATATGCTCAGCTGAGTGTCCATAGTTCTCATCCTGGGATAGTATATTGGAAAATGTTTTTGTTTTTCTCAATTAATTGGTGAGCATTTCTGTTCACTCCATTTAGAAGCTGAAGATTAAGAGGAACATCATACTGCAGGTATTATTAGACAAAGACAATGGATATTAAGCCATTATTTGTACATTAGCAAGTTTTCCCCAGGTAGGTTTTATCATTTCAAGACATTTTGTTTTGTGTTGTTCTTCTTTTTTGGTCTAATCACCTCTAGAATTATGAACAATCCAAGAATAAAACATCCTGAATAGCAAAGCAGCTTGAAATATTCATAACTAAGAGTGCAACTGGTAATGCTCATAAACAAAGTTGTTTGGAGACCCCTTTATTAATTTTTAATTTATTTTCAGTCAATTCCTTATTACTTCCAAATTCCTGTAGGGGATTCTGTTAATTAGTCATGTGTAAAATATTCATTAAAAACAGCTTCCTATTTTCTTCTTTTATTGCAAATTTACATTTCTAATCTTATAACCAAAATAAATGCCATTGGGTAGAGAGACCACATTAATTTTGATCAACCCCTTGAAATAGAAACCCACAGAACAAAAGATATGGTAATAAAATCATAGTTACATTGTGATTCCAACTCACTAGAAACAGGTATGCATATTTCAAACTGTTATCTTCCTGAGGTATAAACATCAGATATTTTAGATTATTTTAGGAATTATTTTTAGGAGAGAAAATAAAGCAACAAGCAAGCAGAAAATCAGTGTCTTCCATAGCCACTTTCCATGAGTGTTCACCCTTCTGAATTTGATAGATCTAGGTATGGAAAAAAGATACTAGTTTTGAAATCTGGCCCCAAAACAGAGGCAAAAATGTTTCTAATCAAATCGAAGTTAAGTTTTTCCTCAATCTCACTTTTTATCTAATGATTAAATAGAGGAAATGTGCTCTCGTGATTCAGTTGGATGACTGGGTCTCAGAGGTCTGAATTCAATTTTACTTTTGATATAGAGTCACTTCCTGGCAACTCACGTAATCCTTCTGGACTTCAGTTCTCTCTGTGTAAGCCCTGATTCATACTTCTGGCCTTGTGAATTCTTCAGTCTTGTACTCGACTTTAAAGATGTGATGAGGCCAGTGGAAAGGACTGATTACTATTAGTAGTAGAAGTTAAACATGTGCACAAATATTTCTGGGGTCAGAATTGTAAGACTATCTGTTCTAAAGGGTAGGAAAAGAAGATGTTTCTGTCTTTCACCGATATCAAGAAATATGGGATGTCACCATGTTTTTGGTCATAAACTTGTAATATTATGTTTATATGATGTTATTTCATTTATGTTATGTTGTATCATATCATATATTCTATTATATGTCGCTTCTATGGAGGTGAGGCTGTGAGCTTCAGCTCACAGGAATTTCCTGTGTGACTGCTCTGGTGATCCTGCTGTGGCAGGGGTTGGACTGGGGGAGCTTTCCAGGTCCCTTCCAACTCCTCATACTCTGTGATTCTGTGAAGGCTAAAGCAATGTTTCTTCTTTTTCTCATCTGCTTTGGTATTTATTAGCACAAGCACAGAGGAAAAGTTCCAACAAACCTGTAAGCACCGATAAAAGTTCTGTGTGCAGATCAGAAGCCAAGCCCATAGTCTGGCAAAGATCTCCATGAAAGCAGGGGCTATTCTTTTCTCTCAACGGGGCACATCTCCCACCGATGTCGAGCATATGGTTAATTTGCTAAAATAACGCCAGCTTGGTTTCTTCCTATTTTGTTGTCGGGATGGCAGACACACCAAAAGAAAATGTTGTTGTTCTTCATTTTCCTGGAGAAAAGACACTAAAAAAGCAGGGAGAAATACTCTGGAAATGGTACCTACTGTCGAGTAGCAACCTCTGAGAATATAAATCATAGCAAAAGATTGGCAAAAGCCACAGTCTTTACTCTTTAATCTCTTTTTACACTAAATACAGAGTGGTTGATGTGGCTTCCTGTCAGGCAGAGCAGACTGGAAAAAGTAAAAACACATCCTATTAGAGGGACGGAAATACAGAAGTTTGCATATACAAAGGAAAAATGAAGACAACATAGGACAATAAAAATTAATAATCCAGTTCCAGCAGCTCTGGTCTGGAACCAGAGTGATTGATTTCTGAATGAGCATATTGAGGCAAATCAGCATAACTTTCTAACTGCCAGCATTCCTGGTTGTGAAAGGTGGTTTTTTTTCCCCCCATCAAAGTTATCCACTTGGTTTGGGGTATTTATACGGTAATCAGTGTCTCCTATGAGCTGTTGCCTGCTCTTCTAGGAGTACCTTGCACACCAGAAAGATGACCAGTGTGAAATGATAATGCCAACAGCCCAGAAGGCTTGTTTCCTGCCTGGGGAGAAGCATCTAAAACCTACCGCAGCCGTGACAGCGTCAGTGTGTTGCAGGTTGTTGAGCCTCCCCCCTACATAAGTGCAAATTATTTCACTCTCAGAGTAGTAATGCACTTTGTCCTCCTCTAAAACCTTTATGGTGGAGGATAAAGGATGGGGCTATGTGGAATGGTGGTGGTGGCAGGCAAAGTAAAGCTGTTGGAGGGCTTGTTTTTAGGGCTGTTGTGGAGAAGGAAGGCTCAATTCCATCTCAGCAAGGGAAATCTGCATTTCATGTTAAATTTCCATTTTATGAACCGCATCTCCCTTTGTGATGTCATTTACAAAAAGATCCACTTGGACATAAAGCGCATAGTTTGTGGAATTCTAAATATAATAGAGGCAATTTAGAATTGCTTTGTATATTCTCTCTGGATCAGGAATGCTGCTGACCTAAATTCCCCACTCAGTGTCACAAGCAGTCTGTCACACTCCTGAAAGGGGTGAGAAACCGCAGGTGTTCCTGCTTGGTAGCGTTTTGTGTGCTGCTCGTGCAGGTACACATTACCATGCAACAAGCATAACTTATGCCCTCATATATTCATCCTGGGAGAAAACTGGCTTTTCAATGGCTTTTTTATGTGTATTTTCCCACTACTTTATCCACTGTTTTCCCCCCATCACTACCTTTGTAATAATTTTCTAAATAGCACTTAAGAAATGGATTTATAAATTGTGACTCATCCCCTCTTCCATTCGTTGACATTAGAGCTCATAACTGCTGCTCCGTCAAGACCCAGAATCCTCCTTAGATGCATTTAATGTATATAACATCAACTCTAAGGAAATAATTATTTATTGCTGCTCCCAATTCCAACAACAGATTTAATCAAGACCAAATTAATCACTGCTTTAAAATCATTAGAGGTTATGCAGTACAGTGCTGGCTGAGCTGAACCATGACTCAGCCTGATAATACCCTATCTGAAAACTAATCACCATCCACCATATCATCATCTTGAGCCAGCAATTCATCTCCATTATCTCAGTGGCTCTTCTGATTGCAGCTAGATCAAAACATCTTGCTGAAGTCCAGATTAATTTTACCTCATCCTTTTTTGCCCAATTTAGTATGTGGAAAATGTCGATCGGTAACGTTAGCCTGAGTTCAGCAAACTCAGGCCGTCTCCACTGAGATGCTTTCCACTGCATCAGTTCTCATAAATTAATTCCTCTGTGATCCTTTCAAGTTCCTCACCTGGAACAAAAGCCAGGTTAAAAGTTTACATGTCCCGGTCACTCATCCTTTCCTCTCTGCTTAAACCAGAGCACTACATTTTGTTCAACATTTGTGTGGTGGAGCCTGATCTGCAAAACGTGTCAGATGTCCCCTGCTCGTGTCTCTGTTAGCTCCTCGTCCCCAGGGAGCAAAGCCCTTCAGATCCTGAAGTCTTCTTTGGTCAACTTTTCTGAAGTATATGTTTACATTCCCTTCACTTGAAGATCAGTTTTACATTTCCCCTCTGGTTTCCTGCATTTTGCTCACAATACATCTCTGCTTCTGATTCTTTCCGATTAAAAGGATGAAGACAAGTATTTACATAGGAATTTTGCCATGCTTAAATCCTTGGTGGTTGTTTTTCCGTCTCTGTTATTCAGAAATCTTACTTAGTCTGTACTTTTTCTTTATTCCTACAACACACGGGAGTTCATTATATTTTTAAGCATCTCATTTTCCTCCTCCAGTTCTTGACTACTAGCATGAATTTCGGGTGTGTCAGGGGCATTTTTAATCGCACTTTCTCTCTCTTAAGAAGTCTTATGCAAATCCGCTCTGTACTTAATACACTTCTGTTCTGAAGGAGAAGGGGGTTAATGTTTTAGTTTAAATTCCTTCAAATACAAAATCCACAATACTAAAATGTTAAGTAATGAAAAGTGTGACTTCACATCAGAGCAAAGGTTTAACAGGAGACTTCCATAGGTCTCAATGAGATAATTAAGAAAGGAACCGTGAAATATATTAGTCCTATGGCAAACTGACAAAGTACATCTCTTTTGAGTCATTGTGTATGTATTTGTACAGGAACTGAGATCATTTCCAAGTGGGCTTATATTTCGATTCTTTTACCCCGTTAATCCAGTCGGCCAGTACAGGGGCAAGCTGGTAGGACTGGGTGCAGGAGTGGCTGCTTTAATTCTCTGATTTGGGTTTGCTGCAGATTTTTCCATTTTTAATGTTTCCTGCGTATTGCTGTTCCCTCTTACCTACCTCTTTATTTATTATTGATTTCATGCTAGTGTACTAGGAGGATAATTGTGCTAGGAATTGTATACAAAATAGATGTTAATTTTTTTCAAGGATATTGTGCGTACGCTGTAGGCTATAATTGTTTTGGAAGATTGCACTGAATTAGTCAGAGTACTTAGATTCAAAATGAGACGATATTGTGCCCTCTAGGACTCCTAAGATGTATATTTAGATCCTGCCTTGACAAAGACTTCCTACATAACCTTGGCATGTCCCCTCATCTCACTGTTCTTCATGTTCTCAGCTATCCAGCCAAGACACAAATACTCCCCATCTTTCATCTTTTTCGGGTAGACTGTAGAGTGTTTATGTGTTTTGCTGGATTTTTCCTCAGAACGTTCACCTTGATTTTAATGGGATAACTTCAGTACATGAAAACTCTGTCAAAGGCAATTTTTTTTCTAGCGCTGTAGCTCATCAGCTGCTTAAGAGTTATATGAAGCTTTAACCAAAATATTTTTTTTTGCTATATGAATTATGTTGTCTTCAAGAAAACACTAAATGCTTTTCTGACCAGTAGGTCCTAATTTCAAAGCTGGAATTGAATGATGTTATACTCTGAAAAGAAAACTATCTGATAACTGTCTTATATTTTGTACCAAAGGCATAAAATTTGAACTTATCCCCCTGTAAGCTTAATTCCCTTCATTTAGCCCATAAGACCACTGCCCAGTTGTTTTCTTTCAAAGGTGTATTTCCCTGTTATAAGAAGACATGTTATTTTTGTCTGAAGTGCTTAGTATGCCATATTGTAAAACTTTCCCAAAAGAATCAAACTTCAGCCTTAAAGGTTATTTCACTTTAGTGTACAATATACCACAATTTCTGCTGCATTTGATCCATCTGAGCTGTGGAGCTGGTAAGATTATACGTGGTTTATACTGCATAGATTCTTAATGTTTCACACATTAGCTTTTAAAAATTGCCTTCATGTTCCCTGTATTGATTTTTGTGGGTCCCAACATACAGCACCCACTGAGTGGCTCTGCCAAAATCTCCTGATGAAAAGATAACGCAGGAATCTTCAGCAGGGGCAAAGACACCCATGGATTAAAAAGCTAGCGTCCAGTTGACCATTCTTCTTAAGCTTCACTGTAAGTTTTAGAGTTTTTCTTTTTCTTTTTATGATGGCATGCAGAGTATAACTGCCTAAGGGCATGCTTATTATAGACTGTATTTTAAAGCTGATTAAAAATAAATTCTCCATGCCTGTCTGAAACTTATTCCACAGAGAATCTTGTTTCATATCAGATGAGTAAAAGGATCTGTTGCTTAGTTAACTAGATTCACCTTTTACCTCAGCACACATTTAAAAACTCCTATCAAATTTCCATTACACTTCATCTATTATCCAGTCTTTCTACCTTCATCAGAGAAACCATTATCATGACTGTGACTTTGAAAAGTTTTATAACTAACATGTGCGTGTGTATATATATGTGTATATTTATATATTATTCTATTTTATGCATACTCCATATAAAAATTAGGCTACCAAGTCTGACAGAAAGGTCTTGGTACCTTATAAGCAGACTTACCTTTGCAATCACTCCGCAGCACACAGGGCCTGGCAGACTGTCAGATGGCAGGATGAAGAGGTAAAGCGCAGGATCTGCAAATTCTGGCCGTGCACGTGGGAATAGGTTCTGGGCTTTCCAAGAACTTGTGGAGAAAATGAAACTTGGCAGGATCCATGCGGAAATTCATTTCATCTGTTTTCATTTTGCACTGTCTGTCATCTAGTTTTTGATCACTAAATGAAAAAGAAAAATGAAATTCTGCCATATGCATTCTATAAATTTCAATTTAGCTATCAGGTGTCACACCTGCCACAACTTTGCTTTTTGCTGCATTTCAGACAACAGGCATAATCGTTTGTTTGTGTTAGTGATGTTGGTTTGGGAAAGTTTATTTATGGTAGTATTTGCAGTAAATCTGCTCATTTCCAACCATTGCTGTATAAACTTACCATTTGAAATATAGACAGTTATGTCAGCTTGTATAGGAAACATATTGTATAATGTTAATTGAATGGCAATATTTATACTCTCTGCTCCTCTACTGAAATGCTCTGAGCCCTGAAACTGACTGCTGTGACATTTTGAACAAAGTCACACTATACAAGTTTCAGGCCTGGATTCCCTGAACAGGGAGTGATGGCTCACATTTCTGCTTTGTCTGTCCCCACCAAGCATGCATTGCCCTGCAAGCACGGGTGGGCAGCCAGGTTTGCTGCCCACCACCTCCCCATGTCACTCGTTTTCTCTGACCATGAAGAGTTCATTTGGGTGAAGTCAGTGATGGGCTGTTGAGTGCATGATTCTCATGGTTTAGGGCTGGGCTGGCCACTAAACCCTGGCCAGAGGCTCTCTATGAACCCCTCTTCCCTCCCCAGAAGGGAAGAGAAAAGAGAATAAGGGAGAGAGACTTCATGGGCTGGAAAACAGAACTAACAGGTTTAATGAAACAATAATACTGATACTACAGGATAATAATGTAAATAGGAAAATAATGAAATATATACAAATATGTATAAATATATACAAAACCAATATAAAATCCTCCCCCAATGACGATGATGGCACCAGAGGCTCCAGAGACTGGAAAAGTCCCAGTGTGGAGCCAGCAGCAGTGGGAGCTGATGCAGGAACACAGGGCTCAGGATGAGAGGCAGGCGAAGCAGCAGGGTCTGCTGGGCCTTGGGTCATTGCAGGGGTGGAGAGGGAAGGAAGGGTCCAAGCTGGAAGGGTCGAGACCCTCGTGATCCCTTGGCTTTATACCGAGTATGACGTATGTGGGATGGAATACCTCATTGGTCAGGTTCGGGTCTGCTTCCCGCCTATAGGCGCAGACATGGCACCCATGGTGAGACAACTTAGCCTTGAGCTTATCTTCTAGCAGCACATACCAGAAAAACATCCTTCTAGTTTTCAGCAAGTTCAGCCACTTAAAAGAGACTGAGCTGAAAAGTAAAATCACTAAATAGAAAATTAGTTCTGTTTAGCTCAAACCAGGACAGTGGCCATTCAGGAATTTCTATTGCTTCATTTGCTTTGGCCATGAAACTCCAGCTGGGACCAGCTACTTGTCACCTGCCCTCAGGCATCACAGCCACACCATGGCTTTGGGTTTTGGTCCCCAGAACATCCCCCACATCTTCCCCACACACACAAAGCCTCAATGCATGGTAACAAGTCAGTCACTTCTTACTTAATCTCTCCAAACTTAACTCTTCATACCCTCAGGAGGACTCTGTACAGGGTAAATTTAGGCTGTTATTAACCAGTAGGATTAATGGCAGCAAGTTATGTCTTTGTGAGTTGTCAGATACATTTATGCTGGCACTTCTTCCCCAGTCATCATTTTTTTCTAGAAAAACATTAAAAAATAACTTTAAAAACTCATAAATAAATTCATCTCCTTGCCAAGTATCAGGAGAAAGCCAAAGGTAAGTCAAATTTTGTTGGAAAACACTGATTGGGTGGCAATGAGTTTTTCCCTGGTTCCATTTCAATTTCTCTGAATTGTTTGTGTCAAGAAGAGATGGATGGAAATTTAAATAAAACCTGAAACAGAAGTCAAGATGCCTTGCTCTGATTCAATGTCTTGATATTTCAGTGTTTTAAATTGAAAAGATTTTTCTATTTGAAGATTTTTTTTCTTTGCTGTTTTAATTTTTAAAATGCTATGTTATGTTTTCAGGCAGTTCGTGCTTTCTCATTTTGACTCAGGTTTTTTGGAGCTGTTTCAGGCTTTTTGGAATTGCTGGAAAATCAGAAAAGCTTCATGTGGTTATACACAGAGCACAAACATAAGCCTATTGAATTACCTTTTTTATTTCCTCTTTTCATATTCTCTTCTTTAAAGAATAAATCTCTGAGCTACAACGTAAGACCAGGTATGTAAGACAAAATGCAAGCATAATCTATTAAATATTGTTCCAGTAATAAAACACAAGTCATATAGCAGTCAAGTTAATGAAACAGCACGATACCATGCATCATGCTATAAACCTAAGTTTTGTTATTTTGGATTACAGGATCATGAAGTCTTTTTCTGGTTTGTTTGGGTTTTTTTTAGTTAAGGTTTGGAGGGAAGATTAACACATGCGTTCTAGTTAAGCTTTAATTTATACCATAATTTTTAATGAAACTTCATTGCAGGATTTTATACTTGCCCTTGGATAGGTAAGGATTTTACAGGCTTTCCATTAATTACAGTAATTTTGAGAAGTTCTGATTCATGCTGATAAATGTTGGTCCAGGATTTGAGGAAAATATAATTTACTTTGAGGAAATAAGGGAGAGGATTCCTAGGGTGAAAGTGAACATCTGTACACTTGACTTACTGAATATGGGATTTTTGCAACTAACCCACCTGAGCTGTGGAAAAGCAGCCGTGGGGGAAGTTGACATGTTGAGTACCGATAAGCACTGTGCAGATACGACAACATTCTCCTTGCACACATACACCCATGCACTCCATCACACGCATCCAAAGGTGAAGACATCACTCCATACAAGATGCATGATTTTTTTAGGTTCTTACAGCAGAAAATCTGGAAAAACATCATCATATTAGTACTAAAACTTATTTGGCAATGAAATTGAAGCAATTATTAACCTAAGCTAGTTTACTTTTTTTTTCTCTTTGAGTTATTTCTCTTCCTAGTATTTCACAAGCTTATGTATAATATGTTTTATTGTATATTCTTTCATGTAGCAGTGGCAAACCCCCATACTTCAATGATACTCAGTTGCTGCCAGCCCTGTCTCTTGCTGTTGTACCCCTCTGTTGCCTCAGCAGTTCAGCTGGTGATGGCACTGCCAGGCACGTCCCAGCTCACCTTGTGAATCAGACTCTTCCTTATGTGCCTGTTACAGGAAATCCACTTAGGTGTAAAAACATGCAGTGCATTATACCCACGTCTGTACGGAAGCTGAAGGACCATATACCTATTAATAAAACTGTAGAGAGTCAAGTACATCAGAGTGTGGATCTCTGGTTTTTTTAGAAACTGACAGATTTAATCAATTAAACTCCAATGCTCTATTCATAGCTCAGATTTTTTATGGTACAAAGATTTGCATTCCAATTAGTGCTCGCAAAGGAAGTTTTCATGTTAACCTGATCAGTAGTATTTCCCTCTCCTCGGTGTCTATCTTATTCCATTGAGACTGCCGCGATGTGTCAGGAAGAGCATCTCTGTTACCTTCTGATTGAACAATACTCTCTTAGGCTTCCTTTGAAATCTTGAGGGCTTGTCACTTGAGATGTTACTTTTTTTAAGCATGAACAAATCTTGTCAGCCTAAGCTGAGAAATCAGCTGTATTTTATCAGCACTTTGGGATCAAACTTCACATTCGCTATTCAGCACTGGGTGCTGTATGTGAAACAAAACTAGAGGTTACTGTCTGCTTTAGGAAGACCAGCTTGGGTGGCAGGGGGGATCAGTGTCTTACTGTTTACGGAATACATTTACAAAATATAACTCATATTTGTCCATTTGTGTGATCTATAAAGTGCTTAATACCTTGCAACACTTTCTTATTTATGTAGGCACATTATGTTGAATTAACTACCATTTCTTTGACTTAAAGTGCCTTGAATCTACACACAACTTTTTAAAGAGAATTAATTGGCATCATAGGTCTTTCGTAATTAATCCTCCTTAAAGCTGAGGTAATGCTGCTTTGCAGCAGGTCTATCACTTACCCAATTACACACTGATTGCTGTACTCCCCAGTCTTCCATCTGGACATCTGTGGAGCTCTGGGACTGGAAAAGCTGCATTGTCAGTCCCATCTGGAGGAGTGTCACAAAAGCAAACGTCTACAAGATGTTGTTGGAGTACATAAAACCAAGGTGGTAATTTCTGCTCCTGCTCCCAGTCCCAAGTCAAAGGAAAAATGTTCTGTGGTAGTGACTGAAGACAGGACAGGACCAAGCCTTGGTCAGTGCTCCCAAACCTGCTCATTTTCTTGGGAAAAGGAGGGTATTTTGGCAAGCAGTTCTACCAAAGCACAAATACAGTGCATTTACCAACACACTGGAAAGTTTCTCACAAATTGCTGTAGCCCAACATGCACCCACTAAAAGATGACAGGCTCCCAAAATGCTATAAAGGGAAGAAAACAACCTTTTCTACATACACGCTGAGGTCTGACCAGGAGGAGACTTTTAAGAGGGATCATAAATGATACGACCTAACAGACAGGTGAGAGCTCTTTGTGCACAAACATTTCTGTGTCTGTGCTGCGGAGGGTGTAAAAGCTGGAAATGGAAGCTGGGTCCTGAGACAGAGCTGTGTGTCAGGGCTGGAGCACAGGGAGAGCATTGGGGCTGAAATGCTGTGTGGCATCCACAATCACAACCTATAGATGTCAACACTGATGGGTTCATAATGTCTGAACTAGAAACACTTCTTCAGAAATTTTAGTAATTATTAAAACATTCTTTGTACTGCGGGTGCAAAGTGAGATATGTGGGTGTTGTAAAGGAGAGCTCATGGCAAAACAGAGGGTTTGTTTTAGCATGCTCATTTCAAGACAGATTTCACCCTTAGAATGGGCCTTCTAACGAGGTCTTCTTCCATTTCTGAGGCAGTCATTTATCACACAGTGACAGCACTGTGTATGACTGTGGAGCATCTCCTGCTGAGGAGAGGCTGAGGGAGCTGGGGCTCTTGAGCTTGGAGCAGAGGAGACTGAGGGGTGACCTCGTTCATGGAGATCAATTTGGAAAGGGCAGTGTCAGGAGGAAGGAGCCAGGCTCTGCTCTGGGATGGCCAATGCCAGGACAAGGGGCAATGGTCCCAAGCTGGAGCACAGGAGGTTCAAGCTGAAGATGAGGAGAAACTTTGTGAGTGTGAGGGTTATGGAGCATGGCCCAGGCTGCCCAGAGAGGTTGTGGAGTGTCCTTGTGTGGAGACACCCAAAGCCCTGGCCGTGTTCCTGTGTGACTTCTCTGGTGATCCTGCTCTGGCAGGGGTTGGACTGGATCAGCTTTCCAGGGCCCTTCAACTCCTGATATTCTGTGATTCTGTGATTATAGGCCTAGCTGAATTTGCCTGATGCCTGTAGGGAACATTCGAACTACCCAGTACATTCCCTGCTCATTGCTGCTGCCTTTCAAGTTTTTCCTTCTTTGGTATTGTTGGCAACAAGGGTATCCCACTGCTTTACATTTTGGGGAGAAAAATGGTTTTCAAATGGATATTCTGTCACTTCAAATGGGCACTAAACAGATTAGTAGGATCATCACCTTCTCTAGCATAATATTCTTCAGCACTGCCTTTCCTCCCAGGATTGCATCCTAGCAGGCATTCACAGCTCGCCAAGTAGAGCAGCAATGTTGCACTTTTTGAAAGTATTTGCAGAGAAATGCCTCCAAGAAAAAAATTAGCCCAAAAAAAACCAAAACAAAACCAAAAAAATCCTCCTTACACACTGCTTTTTACTTCATCCTCCAGATTTCCTTCTCCTGAAACCATAATGCTACTCCTCCAAAGCTAAGAAGCCAAATCCATCTGACTGTGTGAGAGCCAATAGCAGACATTATCCTGTTTATATTAGACTGCTGGAAGTGAGCAGTGTGTCTTCCAGGCTGCTTTTATGGCAGTTTAGAAATGGAACTGGCAAAACACAGCTGAGTTACGGGAGAAGCATCACTGCGGTTTAACACTGCAAGTCTCAGGCCTCCTGCCAGTTCTAGAAGGGATCTCATAAAGCACGGCGAGAAAAATCGCAGAGTTGACATGCAGAAGTTTGCACTGGTTTCCCAGCCAAAACTGCCAGCGATGAAGTCAAACAGAATCTGTAAATGAAATGGTTAACGTGGGAATTTCTGTAAATCAGCTTTAGGAAGTGATGTGGAAGACCTTACATCCGTTTAACAGAGTCTAGCACTGACTTCTTTTCCTTATGGAAAAATCCCCATGTAGACAAACTTAATATGCTAATAAAACATCAAGATAGCTTAAAGTTTAGAAGACTTTATTTTCAACCAGAGTAGCTTAAATCAGCTTCTTTTGGCCTTCTATACATTACATCAAAGAGCTAGAAATATTAAACATTTCTTATTTCACCTAGCATCTTGAGCACGCACATAAATATATATTTTAAAAGAAATGCATAAAACATCTTTTACTTATAATGTAGACCAGTGTGAGAACCCTGAGAAAACAGTAAATTACAAGCGTGCATAACAACCACACGTCAGTTTAAAACCCGTGCAATAGCTGAGCATGAAAGGGAGGGTTAAGGGATTATATGTGGAAGCAGTAACTCTAAAATTTGTATTATTCTAGGTTTAAGTCCCACCATTATCATTATTTTTAATGGTGTTTTTATATACTGTTGAGCACTAGTTTGTCCACATCCTGGCTTTTATTGAAGGAACTGCTTGTGCAGCAACTGTGCTGGCAATAACCTCTAATACAGTTATGGTCTCTTAATTAAACAATTTGGAAGTTTATTTTAGGTGACATTTAAAATTGAAATTTCAAGTACATTATTCTACTGTGTTCTCTCTTGGTATTGTTCAGTAAAATGCTGTATTCAAGGAAATCCATGAAATTACAATTCAAAGACTGTGATAAGAATGGATTAGTTTTGTACCATTTTTAGCTCTCATTACAATTTTTGTTGCAAGACTAAGTCTACAGATTGACTATAAAGTATATCAGGCTTTAAATTCAGGGATAAGTCATTGTTAGGACAGAGAATTTTGTGATAACACAGGCAGAAGATTAATCCACTCTGATGACAGCCTTGCAAGTCTATGAGGAACAGAACACAGAGCAAGATTTATCCATTGCATTGACAAGGACGGTAAGGAGAATGGGAAATGGAACAAAATGAGTCCATTTGCATGACAACCTAAGACTATAATCATATGGTTCAACTCAAATCCTACAGTAATGGACCATAATGAAAAAAGCATAAACAAGGCACATCATTTAAAACTATATTGTTCTCATCAACCTTTCCAGTGTCTGTAGAAAACATAATCAGGGAAGAAAAATTAATTTCAGTCTGCTAAATTACACTGTAAATGCAGAGGGGATACAACAAAATTGTTCAAACAAAGTTATTCATGTGGCTTTCATAAGTTTGAATAAATTCATTCTGCTCTGTATTCACAAAGATGAGACTATCAGCCTAGATCCTCAGCTTGCATAAAGCAGCATAGTTCCCTTGACTTCAGTGAGCTCAAAATCTTCTCAGAATCTCCAAGGAAACCCTCTCCTTGATAGGGAGGCTTTGAAAATACTGAAATAAAAGATAGTTCGATATACTAAGGGGGGAATTTTAAAGGATGGAGATTGGCAAACAATGTGAAATATAGAATAGTAAATGTACACGTGCACCTTCCACATCCCTGCAGTTCCCTGAAACACACTGGGAATTCTCACACACATCCCTTTGTGTGCCCAGATGTTTCTGGGATCATAGCTCCAAGGCTGTAGGGAAGAGATTTGTGAGCTGAAGTACAGCATATCATCATTTGAATTAAAGAAACTGTGATGAGCGCTAGGGGTATAACATATATAGTATATCATGCATGTACTATAAATCTATAGTTGTTTTATTCTTTAAGTAATTTAAAAAATGCAAACTAAGGCATAGACACCAAGTAAATATGTTATTATTGGAAAGCTCTTAAATGCTTTGTCTAAACCTTTGTCTAAAGGTCAAAATTAGAGTTACATTAATTTAGTCATGAACCTTTGCACTTTCTCATCTAAACAATGGAATCTCGTTTTAATTTCCTTTCACTTTAAATACAGGCATTTCTGTAAAGGAAGTTGTATATGAATATCTGCACGTCTCCTTTCCTGCAACCTTATGAAAAAAGCTGTATCATATGGTGTAATCAGCACTGACTGTGCCACATACATATAGCAGCAGTGTATTTTGAAAATACTTAAAATAGTTAATCTGAAATATCTGAATTAGTAAGTGAAGACTTCACTGTATCAGTTCAAGCAGTTCACGAATAGACTCATATTCTATTTCTTTTAAAGAACAAGTCCTATAGCTATGCATAAGCAAAATTTCCACTTATTTTAGTTTGCAGAAAGGAATTTATTCAGGAACTGCCTGCCATACCTGGCTGTTCATATAGTGAACTATATATGACAGAGGCAAATACTTACTTCTTGCTTCTTTTTGAGCATTGCAGACTATATTACATTCTGTTTTTATCATTATACTACTGTGCAGAACAGATCTTAAAGCAATTTAGGCTAATCATCCAAAAGGCCAAATGGTGCTCTGTGAGTGTGTGTGTGTGAACTTTGACATTACATTCACATAGAGCTTAATGTGGAGCATAGATTTGGATTTACTGAAGAGACAGAAGAGGTTTCTTTTCCTTATAGGCGCACTTAACACAGTATCAATGCTACTTAAAAATAATAAGAAATAGAGGATGGGAAGAATCAAATTAAACTGCTCACCAGCTACTTCCATTCAGTCTCTTCTTGGCATACAGAAGTTAAATCAACTTAATCTCTCTGCTATAGCAATGTTTCTCGTGCATTGTGCCACAGTATTGCAGATTCCCTGCCTCATTCACAGGCTTTGCTTCGCTGTTTTCCCCTTCTAGCATCTGTGTGGGTTTCAAAGATAACCTTGATCTAGGTTAGCACTGCTGTGCAACACATAAAGTAAGTGGTAACAGACTGGACCGGTTCTTAACTGTTGCTATGAAATATCTCATTCTTTTATGATCTTGATTTATGACATACCTTATGATGCTGTTTTAGAAACAGGCAGGGTCACATTTAAAAAGAAGCTGCGCCTCATGTAAGCAGTGCAATCTCTGCCGTATGGGTGAGGGAGGCTGGTACTTGTTGAGATGGCTGAGATCGGCAGGGTCCCTCAAAGCCCAGTTGCCTGCCTGGTGCTCCCTCCGGGTGTGCAGCTGCAGAGGAGAGCAGAGGTGTCGTGGCCAGCAGCCCGTTAGCAGGAGCTGTGAATGGCTCACTTGACCACTACCAGGTAGCACCTGTACAACCAAACCTGCTGGGAGTCCATAATCCCCTACCAGATGGGACCGAACTGGAATGCCAGGATCCATGGAGCAGCCAAACCACAAGCCAAAACAGTTGGACACGTGGGATTGGTCAGGAGCCAGTGCAGATGGCATCAGAGGGCTGGTCAGGACTGCAAGCCTTGCTTGGCATTGGGTGGGTGTGCATACAGATGGCGGACGGGATGTATCAGAAATGCAGTTGTGTCCTTACTTATATCAAATTGCCTCTGTGTTAGAGGGGAGCTGCCTTCCAAAATATACTCTTCGCTTCTGGGACTCTGTCCCCTCTCTAGATATAACCCCTGTATCCCTGAAATGTAAGGTTCACCTAGAAACATGCAAGTTGAACTTTGTTTGGAGGGTGTCCCGGTTTCGCTGGGATAGAATCACAGAATCAGTTTTCTATTCAGGAAAGCTGCATTTTTGAGAAGACTACAGCATTTGGTTTAGTGGGAATGAAGTTGGTAAGACACTTTTAGTTTTTGGCCAGAACTGGTATGCAGGTTGCATAGTGATCGAGTATTTAGCAGTTTTGAGTTAGCCAGGTTCAGAAGCTAGGAGGGACAAAGGCCAGGGAAGATGACCCAAGCTGGCCAACAGAGTTATTCCATACCATAAACATCATGCTCACTATAAATCAGGTGTTTGCTGGGGACAACTTTCTTGCCTCAATGGTCATCATCTCTGGAGGGTCTCACCTATGGTTCTGCTCCCAGGGCCTACTCCCCCATTTGTTGTGACCATCACGGTCTTGCTGGAGCTGTGGTGTTCGGTGTTTGTCAACCAGCATTCACTGCTGGGAGCACGCAAATTGCAACCACTGTGTGGGCTGAGTATAGTTTTGTGTATTTTATATTAATAATAGCTTATTATTATTATTGTATTAAATCTGCTTTTATTTCAACCCATGGGTCTCATTTTATTTTCTCGATTCCTCTTCTCAGATGGAGAGGGGTCATCAGGTGATAGAAGAACTGCCTAAATGAAGACAGTGGGATTGCTTGTATATGGGAGTAAAATGTGAATTTCCTGCATGCATTTGCACTAGTAAATCTTTAGCACTCAACTGTTAGCACGAAGTGAACAAGGAGTAGTCACGAATGCTGTCAAAATGGAATTTGCTTTTAACTTCAAATGAATATTCATTAATAATTTCCTCCACTATTTGCTCACCACTCATATTTAATGATATGGGAAATGGGATGAATAACAAGGTGCTGAAAATTGCTGACAATACACAATTATTTAAGTTAATATAAACTATGGAGCAAAGAAAGGAATTTCAGGAGGAGCTAATAAAACATGAGTGACTGAATAACAAGATACCAGATGAAGTTTAATGCAGACAAGTACAAGATAATGAACATGGGAATAAATCATTTGAACTACTTGTACATATTGATGGAGCATGAATTAGCTCTAACCTCTCTGGGTTAGGATGGACATACTGCCCAGTGCAGCGAGGAAGTAAAAAAGGCTGCAATCCATCCCTGGTGCAGTCCAGATCAGAAAGTTCTCTTCAGCCCTAACTCAGCCATAAACAGGGCTAATGTAAAATAGAAATAATTACCTCTAGACCTTTGCTCAGGAGTCTAAGCTGGGGGAAAAAGAAATCACTGGATTGATTTATTTATATTTAGAATTAATTTTTCATATTGGGGATGGAATTACACCAACTTAAGCCAAAAGGCAACTCTGAAAGGACACAGTCAAAATAAACTGGTCTGGAGGAAAGGGCAGACACATGAGAAAAGTGGCCTGAAGGAGGTAAGTTAAACAAACAATCTACTTTCAGTCAAAAAAGCCATCAGCATCATACAAAATAATATGAAACTCAGTGGCGGGCATATTTTGAGTTTCTTCAAGAAATGCCACAACCCAACAGTTAGCATTAGAGAGAAAAAACCAGAAAATTTTAGCAAAGAGTAATTAGGTTTAAGATTAAAATGCTACGGTTTTCATTGAGGCAACTGAGACAAACTGTTGTAGTGGTGGTCTCTAGCAGCATATTACAGGCTTTAATTTTAAACTGCTTCAACAGGACTTGCCAGAGCTCAACCATCAGTGCTGTAACACCGAACTAACATGAGCCCTTAGCATGAAGAAGTGAGTGAGAATACAGCTCTGAGTCACTGTCCCAGGCAGCAAAAAATGATGAACTTTTCTGTATCTGCTGTGAACTCTCTGCTGTGTAGTACTGGGGTCCAGAGGAAGCTCTTTCTGGCGTCAGTCCACATGAATAATGTGGTTTGCCAAGTGTCTGGGATGCTACAAAAGCAATCAGATAATAGCAGGGACGCCTGAGGACCTGTCCCTCCCATTCCTTCTGCTTTTCTCTCTGTCAAAGCATTGTCCATGCTGTCACTGTGTGGAAGGGACTTCACTTGTGGTCTGTGGGCTACTGCCAACTTTTCTCCAAACTCTCCAACTTCCCAGTGAACTACAATGTTCCTGAAATCTTGAACGAAGGAGATGATACCACAGAGAAAGAATATTACAGAATAATTGTTTTCTTGGCCCATGCATCACAGAGAACCTTTTGCCTGGGAAGGGATAATGCAAAAACTCAATGCTGATACAATTGTTTTTAATGCAGGTGTTTTGTTTTGCCTTACAGCCCTCTTGGCAGTTCATAGGATGAACTTTGCACTCTAAATGATCATCCAATATTTTTCTCTTCTGAGTATTACATTTTTCCCCCATCACAGTCCTCAAGCATTCTTCCTTCTGTAAGAGTTCTCAGATAGGAAATGCACAAATTCCTGTGGAGTCACTGGGAGAACGGAGGAAGGGGTGCAGCTGGGGGGAGGTGGTGAGGGGGAAGAGGACTCTGGCTATGGCAGAACAGTGAGAAGAGGAGCAGAGCACAGGAGCAGCAGAGGGTTGGCATTTCTAGGACTGAGCACTTCCATTACCCAGAACATTTGTAACTGGGAGGGATTGAGAGGATGGAAAGGAGCATCTTCTATTCCAGCACTGCGTATAACTCATCTGACCACAGCCCTCTCCTTCCCTGTGGCCACATCTAGTTGGTCACACCTCCTCCTCTGTTCCCTTTAAGCATGCATCTCTGCAAGGTACAACCCCACTTGCATATAACTGCGTATAATTCATCTGACCACAGCCCTCTCCTTCCCTGTGGCCACATCTAGTTGGTCACACCTCCTCCTCTGTTCCCTTTAAGCATGCATCTCTGCAAGGTACAACCCCACTGCAGATGGGGCTTCCTGGAAACTGTATGACCAAATCTCAAGATCATCGTTTAGGTTCTAGTCATTCCCCAATAGACATGGAAGTTAATTCAATAAGGACCCAAACCTATGTCATAATTTAATCATTTTTTAGCTTGCCACCTAAGGAGAAAAAATCCAGGATGGCTTTGTGGGATACTGGCTTGCTGGAATATTGACCAGAGTGTTGTGAGGGGAAACAGCTGGACAGGTTAGGACAGCGATTGCCAATAAGTTTAACGCTGTATGAAGTGTCAGAACTCCTCTCTCATTTAAGTAAAACAAAGAAGAGGTAATTGTGGTCTCCTAGGAGCTAGCCTGGTTGTCTGGTGGTTAACATATTAGCACTGCACTGTAAGAGTCCTTCATGTCTAATGCCCTGGTATAAAATGAGCGTGGATTAAAAGCAACTGGTTATGTGGCATTTCATTGGTGTAATTATTCATGGGGTTCACTCTGTTCCTCCCACAGAGATGTGACTATCATTAGCACTGCCATAGCATGACCCATCCCAGGAGAACATAAACAGACATGGAAACTGAATTACTTTATCCCTTTCAGCTGTGAGGATCTTTATGCTCAGTCTGTACATCTCTTCTGTATTATAGCAGATGCGGAAACAGAGCCCAATTTCAGGGCTTAATCTGGCTTTCAGAAACATTGCATTCACTTTAAATTCCCTCATTTCATGACTTCATCCAAGGTAAAGCAAAGAGCAGAAAGAAACTGGCCCTGAACACTGAGAAGTGCAATTTCTTTCAGATGGACATAGCTACGCAGATTTAGTAGGATGTGTGCATGCATATGTTTATGTGTGTTTGTGTGTTTATTACTTCAGAATTGCCTGGAGTTACATCATCCCAAGAGTCATATTCAACCCTGTATGCTCAGATGGGATATGATGTTTGCACATAAAACAATGAGGATTTGTGAGGCACTCAGACAGGAAGGTGAGGTGAGGCAGTTATAAAACAGATGCTAACTCTACTTTTGGGATAGGGTCCTCTGATGCAGGCTGCTCTATGATACACTAGTCTGTGTTCAAAAACTGTTTTCCCTGGATTTTTTATTTGAAAATAATTTTAAACAACCATGGAAATTCATGATTTTGATCTGACATTTAAGTACGTTTTCAATTGTATCCAGATTTTGTTGACTAGGAAAAAACCCTATAATTGCTCTGTTGACTAGGATGGATGAAACACTTCTGAAGTAGTGTAAAGACCATCTAAATTCTTGAAGTGATGGGATTTGGTTTGAAATCAATAAATTAATTTGATGTTTAAAAAAAAAAGAAAAAGATCAAACATCAGAGAAAAATCTTTATCGAAGGCATTTGTGCATCCTCAGTTTGTTTTACATCCCGTTTTCCTTTTAGCAGCAAACTTGGTGAATCAAGTGAGCGGTCATTTGTTAAGAGAAGCAAAGGAAAGATCATTATCAACTTTTATTATTAGCATTAAATATTTATCAGCCCAATTCAGTAACAGATACATATATGTGCTTATGTGATAGAGATAAATGTTTGAGAGTGTGTATGCAAGGGCATGTGGCTGTTCTGCACATAGAGCAGATTATGTTGGAGCACACTGGTGAGAAATTAGATACTGGACTCTGAGGTTGCTGAATATATGTGAAACTCAACATCAAGGAGGCTAAAGATGTATGAACCCTGCCTGGAGGGTTCAGGATCTCTGAGTCTGATACGCACTCTCGCCATACCCTCTCAGGATGATCCATAGTGATCTGTAGTGGGGTCCACAACCTACGGCAGATACATTTGTAAGAAACTCATAAAATGGCATCTTTTGTGTCTTGCTAAGTATCTACTGACATACGTAACTGAGAAAAAATATATATCCTGATATACCACACTTGTTTTTCCCCACTGTAATGTAAAACTGGTGAGACTATTTGGTATATACCAAGCTAGCTGTATTTAGTATATACCAAATTTGATTACAACAAAGGAAAAAAGGAACAAGCTTTAATACAGTAGGTCATGTTTATGTTCATTTAAATGAAAAATACCTAATAGTAGCTCTGTTCAGTTTTTCTCCGTTGTTGGTACTATAGGCAGTTTCTGGAAAGAAAACAGTTGTTCTGTATTTATCTATATTTGTCTTTTGAAAGCTACGTAAGACTGAGCTCTAGGTAGTGTTAACTTCCCTCCCTCATCAGCTGAGGGTGTTTCATAGCATTGCCTGCACAATCAGCATCCCAATTACCTGTAAAACCACTGTGAATAAATAGATTTCTTCACCATGCAAAGCTTGGAACATATCCAGTGGTTTCAAAGAGCAGGCTGATGTCTTCCTTTTTCACCAGCAATAAAACCAACTTGAGAATTCCATAGTCACACATAAGTTATTGTAATCACAGTGATCAGTAATCAAAAATGTGTGGTTTGAAGTCAAGCATGTTAACGTGTGTATATTCGTTTACTGACACCCTCCTAACTCAGTCTTGCAATGATAAATGAGTCCATAGAGTTGGAGCTTTTCTTCCCATGTGTAAGAATGGCGAGGCTGTCTTTTGGAGTGTTTCCACAAACAATTCATTTTTAATGCTTCTTTATTTCGAGGCAAGCAGGGATGGATTCTGCAATACTGACATTCCACACTCTTGTACTCTTATTATTTAGTTTAGAGGTATTCTCCAGTCTTCCAGGAATACACATGTTTTTGCATGTCCCTCCTCCCTTCCTATAAAGACAGGCACCCATCAATACTTCCATTTTATCACACCTCAATATTTTTTTCTCAGCATATTTTGAAAATTTTGACAGAACAAATTTGAAAGTGTCTGCTTTCGCATGTGCTCACCTGCTCATCTCCACTTGTTTACCTTCTTATCCCTATATGCCAATAGATATTATCAGTAAATCCTCCTGGTTTAATCTCCAAAATGTCTCAGAAATCTCTCCTTTCCTCTTCATTCTCCCCATAACTTTTTGTCAAGTCCATCCTTCTCCACATCCATGCCTACTGTGACCTTGCTGTCTTCAGCCTCTAACTGACACTCACATTAGCCAGTTTTTAAAGTAGTCTGATGCAAAAGTAATCCACTGTTCCCAGTATTGAGATCTCATTAAGATATTCCTAAATCCCTCTTCTTCACTCTCTCCCTATTGCCTTCTAAATCTGATCAAAGCTCCTTTTTTCACCCAGAGTTCCTCTTGACCTAATCTTTCTTCTTCTGTCCTTGCTCTGTTCTTCCACATCTGTCTTCTTTATGTGCTCCTTCCTCACCAATTGCAGATCACAATGTAAACCAGTTACCCATTAGACCTATGCACCTATAGTAGTTCAGCTGTATCAGATGGAAAGTATCTTGATCTGATTGGCATAGTCCCCTTGATGGGTCTGAATCATTGACTACTAAAAAGCAAGTTATCATGCTTTTCCAGCAAAAAGGAAAAGAGGCGTTTGTTTTCTTATAGTGAGATTTGGGGTTTTTCTACTGAGTCATCCACAATTTCTCTTTTCCTTAGGCCTTGAATCAGAAAAGGAATTAAAATTTTTAGTATAAATTTTAGTATAAATTTACTATCACTATGATTCATGAAATTGCTCTCCAAGCAGTCTATCCAAACATCCCTTGTAGAATGCTGATGTCTAGACACAATTGAAACATAATTGAAACGCAATCTCCAACTTTTCAAAAAATATGTTTCTAGCTCTTAAGACCTGAATTGTACGTTGTGACTTCTTGCTCTTTTCACTCCTTAATATTAAACATCTCTTAGCTTGATTTTTGGAGAGTAAAAAGACACAGGGCAATAAGACGCAATTTCTGCATTGTAGGTTTTCCAAACCAAGCCCTTCGTAGTCAGCTGAAATTCAGCAGCAGCATCTGCAAGTTAGTTCAGAGAAGTCTTACAGTACAGCACATGTCAGCATGAAGGGCAGGACGCGCAGCTCAAAGCTCTCCTCAGTTCATCTGACTTTCTGTTCCTCCATGTATCCGTGCATTAGATTACGGAAAAGCTGAAGAAAACAAACTAACCCCTAGTCCCTTCCTCTCTTCCCCTTTAAGTCCTCCCACCCTCACAAAATCAAACAAAGAAAAGCAGTCTTCCTACACCTGGACCCTTTGTTCACTGTTCTTCAGTTCATCAAAAATTAGCATCCGGTGACTGGAGCTTCCTCTCTCTTGGCCAAGGTGCTGCAGAAGTACTTTGTGCCAACCAGACACCTACGTGCTATTTCTACATGCCTCACACCTCCCTGGTCTGAGTGCAGGTTAACCCATTGAACTCCAGCCAGCAGCAGTCACGAAGCTGGAAAATGATAGGAAGCAGAGAGTTGCTATTAAGATTAGAAAAAATCTTCCAGGATGGTGCCTGCTTGTGCATGTCCCTCTGTTTCCATCTATAAAGACAGGCATACATCAATGCTTCTGTTTTACTATGCTTCAATATATGAGTTGTCATCTCTAGGAAACCAGGAATTTATGATATGCATATCTTCCATAACAAGATTAGAGAAAATATTGCCATGTCCCTGCATAATATAAGTACAGGCTGAAGCCTTGATTAGGATGCTATCATGACGATGGAACTGCTCTCATGTTTAACACAAGGACATGCCAAATGCTTTACCAAATTGGCTATATTGAATGTGTCCTGTTACACAACACCCTGTTTCAGTCCCACGAACCCATAGCAACTTCGGCTCCTTCGGCTCCTGAGATTCCCAGCCATACAATTGCCTTCCTGCCTCTTTCCTCCCTGCCTATATGTCTTTGTTTTCCTCACAAAGCAGAGTTCAGTGGATTTCCTGTACCTCCTCACGGGCCACTACCCTTAAAGCAACATTGCTTGGCTGCAGTAAGGATCTATCTCAAAACTGAAGAAAGCACTAGGAAGAACAATTGCAGGCAGCCAAAATTGTCTCCAAAAAAATGGGTCTTGGGGGTCACGTATACTCAGCTCACCAGGAAAAGGTGGCAGGAAGCATTTAGACCATTACCTCTGAGCTCCTAAACCCTGAGCTAGTTACTAATCTCCTCCACCTCTTCCTCACCCTCCCTGATCTGCTCCACCATCCTTCTGCTTCTCATTTACTCCTTCTGCCGCACCTTTACTCCTCCTGCCAGGAGCCTGCAGCTCACCCCTTGGATCTTCATCTTTCCCTTGCCTCAGGCACTCTGCCAGGCAGCTTCTTTAACCGATGTTCCTCTAACCCACTCACCCCTGAACCTTCTTTGGTATCCCCTGCAAGACCCAGACTCCTGCTTCTCTTTTACTTTCTTATTTCTTTCCTTATCGTTTCTTCACTACTTGCCAGAAGACCAAGTCCTCGGCCCCTCCTGACCTTTCCTGTCCCGCCTGTGAGTCACAGGCTTTTGGAACACGAAGCTCGAAACGCAGGCCAGTGTCAGGGCTGCGCCTGCACCAGGACATCGCTTTCCTGATAGGCATGTGTGCATATTTTGCACATGGTCATACATTTTAAGGCAGGGAGATTTTTTCTGTGACACAGGGGCTCTGCACCAGGCACCGCACAGCAACAGCGTCACCAATGAAACTGCTTCCATTCCTAGGTAGGTGAAATCTCCTTCCCTGGGGACTGAGTGGTAGGTGGGAAGGGAGTGGGGTCTGGCAACGAGAAACAAGTGGGTTGGAGATGGTGGGAAACTCCTGTGCACACAGGACTAAAAGTCCCCGTAGCTTTAATCAATGCTGCTACTGGATTCAGTAATTGCATGCTGAGGATTATCCCGAAACCAAATCCCACAAATGCCAGGCTTTATCTCACTGTGGGTTTTGTTCTGCAAAAAAATGGAAACATTGTGGATTTCTGTGGGTTTGGGATTTTTGGGTTGTTTCCCATCTCTCCCTCCATCTGTTTAGGAGATTTTTACATTTCGCATGATATGAACAGTAAAATGACAACATAATCCCACAGGTTTCTGTTAATCTCTGGAAGATGGTCTTCTCTCTCAAAAACAGAGGGAAAAGAGGAAACTTGGTGATACCTAAATTGAATTGGATTATATATAATTGTGTTTAATTTTTAGCCTTTTGAATTTTTCATAAAATTTTAATTTCTCCAAGAAAACAATGCCACAGTGAGATCTCCTCAAGCAATGAAACCTGTAATTGTAACATTATTAGAATAATATTTGGGTAGGGAAAAGCAGAACTGCAGGGGAAGACAGCATCCGAAATGGTCTTTGTGTTCTGCAACTTGTGTTACATCCTGCTAGCAGTTTGTAAAGTACAAAGTAAAAAGCTTTTCCTTCCAAGTTAACTGCCTCATTTCTAACCTATTACAGGGAATGAATAATTTTTCAGTGAGCTCTTAGTTTTATCAAAGGGAGAGATTCCTTTTTTCTTTGTGTTGAAAATCATATGCATTCGTACAATGGGAAAGTCGTTACATCATTTAGTAATCACGCAGTGGATGGAAAGAATAAGACAAGATTTTCATAATATGGAAGCAGTAATTTAAGAGATTGCCTTTAAATAATTTGGATAAGTTTCTAAACCCTAATGGCATACTGCTGTAATTACCATGACATGTTATTTTAATCTCTCAAACCATGCATATGTGTTAGCTACACAATTACGGAAATGCTTATAAAAGCAAAAAAATCTGATCGGGGAACCCTCTTAGGTATTTTTCCCTTGATAAGTGTAGGGTGGTTTGGATTACACTCGATATGTTATTCAGAGCGCAAATAAATGTCTGTGCTTTACTGGAAAGTACTAGAGAGCTTTGAAAGCCCTTCAGATGTTGTCCCCAGATCACTAAGTAACTTCTGTGTTGTTTACCAATTCTGTACTTGTTGAGCACATACACAAGTTCTTAATTCACAGTGTCTGCTGTTTCTAGCCCCTGGGTAGTTTTACAAAAAAAGTCCCTGTAGCTGGTGGCCCTTGCCTCTTCCTGTGATATAGCTGAGTCTTTGATAATGTCAAGTTTACTGGAGTACATCCATTTTGCGGATACCTTTTGCCTAGATCTGATTTTAGAGCTTGGAATGAAGTTTTTAAGCAAAGAAACAACTCTGATTTTCCTTTGTTCCAGTTCTGATTTTCAGTCTGCTGGACTACGGCTGCACTTCTGCGAGTTGCAACATGACATGCCACAAAGATGCCAGGTGTGAAGTTCAGGGTGGGACAACAGGCTGCTATTGCTCCCAAGGATATACAGGAAATGGCATAACGTTCTGTTACGGTAAACAGTTTTTACCTCCATGCCTTTCTGTTATGTGCTTGCTTGAAAAACTTAGTCAAGAAACCATTACCTCAAGGATCAAGCTTTCTGTCACTACACCTTGCACTATCATATTCTTTAGCAGTTTCTGAGCAATTCTAGGATTTACTTTCAGCCTAGCATTTTAGTATAGAGTACCATGCATCTCAGTTGAGTATGACCTGTTTTCCAGCTTTTTTTCCCATGAGAAATGCTGATGTATCTTCTCTGATTTAGCTTCAGCAGTTTCCCCTGTGACTCAGGACTTCTGAAGCTTGAAGCTGGCGTGAGTGCTGCTTTACTCACATCTCGTGCACACACACACATTGTGCTAGGTCACTCATGATCAAATTGTATGGCTTCTGGCCTCCTCTAGAAGACTGGGGAGGTGTGTGTGCCACTGAGATGTGTCCACATGTGAGACCAATATTAGTTTTTCCACTACTTGAAAGGGAAATCCTACAGAGGAGTCTACCTCTGGATGTCTCTATCTCTCACTGAAAAAAAAGAATGTTTTCCCTGTCTTCACTTTTGAGTTGTCCTCCACTATGAATAGCATCAGTTCTTATTGCCACTGTTAGATACAGCTATGCCCAGCCGCAGGCAGGCTGAAATTCATATGAATCTTGTCAGCTTTCAGTGTTCTGAGAAGTAGTTAAGAATATCAACTGTCTGTTCAGTCAGATTTTGTGTTTCATGCATCTTGTGAAATTTAGCAGTAACAGAGGCACTTTGGTTTGGTATGAGCACAGGTAAGTGGCTCACCATTAGTTTGTATTTTTGTGGATCATTTGCCATGGTATACTTGGAAACGTGCTTGTTTTAGGAAAAATTAGACTGCAAAGGGATTTTTCCTAAGAGAGGTGCCTACTCTATATAAGCTGGGAATGCTCAGAGAGAAATACAGCTGGCTAAAACAATAAACAATAAGGAATCACAAAAATCACAGTATAATTTAGTTTGGATGTCATCTGGTCCAGCTCTGCACTCGGTGCAGGTCCAACTTAGAGAAGATTGCTCAGGGCCTTGTCCAGCCAAGTTCTGAATATCTCCAAGGATGAAGACTGCACAGTTCTCTGGGCCCCTGTTCCAGTATCTGAAAACCATAATTTTGAAAATGTTTTTCTGATATCTAGGTGTGGTTTCTCTTGAGGCAGCTTGCAATTTTTGCCTCTCATGTATTTACCTCTGTACATTTCTAATAATGGTTTAGCTTCATTTCCTCTAGAAACCCCTGTGACCCCCCCCATTAGGTAGTTATAGACAACCGTATGATTTTCCCTTTGCCTTCTCTTCTTAAACCTGAACAAGCACTGTTCTCTCAATCTCTTCATGCATTACATGTCAGCTAGTCACCAAACATATTTATTGAATTTAATGATAACCTTACCATAAACATAGGTCAATTATTATTTGTCTATCGAGCTGCTCAAATGAAAACAAGAAGAAATAGCCTTCACCACACTAGTATTGTATTTGCACTAATTCAGTTTTACTACCATGAGTAAGCTGGTTGATTTGAAAGTTAAGTGCACATTACGTTTGCAGAATCAAGGGCCTACTCTTATGAATAATGCAGAGAAAGAAGAAAAGCAAGTAAATTTTTAGGAATACCTAAAACAAATAAACAAATAAAACCAGCATTTACTTATCTACCCTGATATCATATCGACTACATTGTCGGTACTTTTATAGAAAGTTGTGCTTATGAATCATCAATTAAATTTACAGTAAAGATATCTGTTGTTCGTCACTGACATTATTGACGTTCTTAAATGTATCCATTATATATACACCCATTACAGCATTATTAAATCCATTTGCATGAAGATGGGTTTATCTTACCTTGCATGTTCTTTTTTCTCATGCAATATCTTTTTTTTACTTGCTTTTTCTCCAGTATTTTCTTAGGGAAACCTACATTCAAAATTCATAAAAACATCTATTGATCATTTAAAGAAAGTTCAGTACAGTGAAAGAAATATACGTTCACAAATCTTGTGAGTCAATTAATTGTTTATGAAGAATTATACTATTTGGAAATTCAGTCTTTAAAATAAAATTTCCAATGTCAATCCAGGCAAACCGGCTGTACCTGTGGTGCTTTGCAGTTAAGTGGCAATAGTTTGAGGGAAGCCTCATGTCAGGGGACCAACGTTTTCTCTGGTAAAATGCCTCAACAACCACCAAAGTCACTTACCCTCCAGCTAAGCAGCAAAGCTTATATCAGAACTGTGTGGCTGTTGCCCCTGAAAGAGAGACGATGTTTCTCTAGGGCAGCATGTTACATGGTGCATTATTAATATTATGCAGTAGTCCTCTAATAGCATAAACAAGTAGCCTGAATTTTAATTGGGTAGGCTCTAAAAAGGCTTAGAAATATAGGCTAAGCCCTATCATAAATAGTTTAAAGCTATGAAAATGTAAAGCAAAGGCTCAGTTGTTTAATGATGTATTAGATCTTGCTGTTCTGTGTGGTAAAAGCGGCAGGTGTATCTGCTGTTCTGGAGATAGCTGCCCATTTTTCTTCAGTTAATAATCTTGGGCTTTTACAATGATAGTTCAGTCACCTTCAAAGGAGATCATCAATTATGTGCTAATTCAGGCATTTTCTAAAGTGTATATATGGTACACTGTGTTTATTTATTTGCCCTTTTAGTTATTTAGATAGGCTGTGAGAGTCACAGTTGCTACCGACAACATTAGTGATTTTGTGTAGAGTAGAACGGAGTTCTTTGTTGTGCTTATCCTGGTAGAAAATTAAAGCAGAACAGTGGGTGTTTTGAGGGTTTATTCTGGAGCAAGCAATTCCAATTCTTTCTCCTTGTAAAATCGCTGAACGCCAAAAAATGCTAGTTTTCAGGTTAGTCCTCTTAAGCTTGTATAGCTAGAAAACTGTCCCTTTTTATTTATAGGTACATTCTCACTGTATTTAAAAGGTTTACATTTGTTTCTCTACTTTCACTTGCTTGTAACACCTCTTAAATACTTGTAAAAGTTATTTCTTTGTCTGTCCTTTCAATGTGATACACGTAGACATTTTCCCTTGAGTTTGCTGTCTTGCAAAAGGCAATAATGCCCTGTTACATTTATTTCCTAGCCCCATTATTGACGAATCATGAATCACTGATGTCAGCATAGCTTAGGAATGGGGTTTGCGAGTTTTTCCTTTGCTCCCCTTGCCAGCTGGCTAAGTGACTGCAGAGAGCTCAAGATTATTGGATTTGCTGTGTATAGATAAAGACATATAGATATGAATTTAATTTCCTGGTGTCAAAGTCATGGCTTTTAAAATAATTATCCTCTTACAATCTTTCCCACAAGATTTCAACCACTTTAAATTAGGTCATGTTTTGGACTTTCCGAAGGCATACTTTGGCCAGCCTAACAAAAAGCTAATCCTCCTTATAATCTCATTGTCTTCAGTAAGAATATATACAGGAATGCACATAGTCAGGAGAATAACTGATTGTAGGATCTGGCCTCTTTTATATATTGAAATTATAACTTAGATAGCAATAAATTCCTTCTGTTCAGTATCTTCCAGAAAGCCATAAATGAGCCACCTTGTCAAGCTTTACACCTCTGAGGTACAAAATACTGTCCCATTTTTCCTAGTTCTTCTTTTGTATTTACATTCCTTGCTTTATGTAGTGTAAGTTGAGGGAAAGTGTCCTCTGAAAATACAACTATTTGCCTTTTAGGACTTTGTTCTTGGGCAGATGATGTGTATTCTGAATGTAATGCATGAGGCTTCAGTTTCACATTAACTTACACCTCATTGAAGCAGCACAGTTAAAGCTCTTGGCATAAAAATTAAAAAATGTCCAGATAAGACTGATTTATAGACGAGTTAACTTCCTCTTGTGCAAAAATGCCATGGCATTTTTGTGCAAATAAATAGCATATATTTGCCACTTCTGTACATCCATTTCTTTTTATATAAAGAGTCAGCTCTATAAATTAGGTGTCGCTCATAATCCCAGTTTTCTTCCAGAAGAAATTTAAAGGAAACAAACACAATTTCAGATCCTTTAGAGAAGATTAGGGCAGAAGTAAAACTTCACAGAAGCCAATATTTTATTTTTAAAACGGAGGGAAAAATGAGTTGGCATCACTGATGCTTTCCTAAGCAGCTCTGCTGTTTCAATACTGGCTGCTTCTTGATTGCTGACTGCCAATTTGCTGCTTTGCTGGCACACTGCAGGAAATTAAAGTAAACAGTGTGATCGCAGTGTTTACTTTAACTTTGTAAAATACGGAAGGAAAATGAAGCAGTGCTGTTTGTTCCAGGAGGGTAGGCAGGCAAGCAGGAAAAGCCTGAACACAATATCCCTCCCAGACATCCCCACACAATATTCCCTTGTAAATGTCACTTGCAAATTATACTGCAAAATTAATCAGTCTAACTTGTAAAATAGTTACAGATCTTCCAGAAATAGTGAACAGGGACTTAGGCTGCTGGGGAAACTTTGCAATGAAGCAGGGCACTGAAGTGCAGTGCAGAAGGATTTATCATTTTCCAGTGGCAAAGATAATATATCAGTGAAAAGTGGTATTTTATATCAAAATACAGAATCCCTGTTTGAACACAGGGCAATTTGTCTAAACTCAGCTGAATCAAATTGAAAGCCTACTCAATAACTGAACACAAACATACTTTCTTGTTTTACTGAGGGTCATACGACCGACTCTGGCTTTTGCCAGCTGTAAAAAGGAGCTTTCCTGTGAGACATCAACTCCTTGCTCTAAGACGATGTCGTTGTGTTCCACCATCAACTTTTATTGTGGTCACTGAATTTGTCCTGATTCACTGTTGTCTCTGTTGCTGTTCTGCAGCACCCAATAGGTGTAGTGTTTTAAGGGAAATTTTAGCTTTCAGATTAGCATGACCCTGTAAAACCACTGTGTATAATCCTTTCATTTTATCCAAACGTGTCCTTCAGTAGAAAACGATCTAATCCAACTGCTGGTTCACCAGAGGAGAATTTTTTTTGTTGTTACCAGCAGGCATGCATCACTGGATGTCACTTCTGTGTTTACCAAATAGTCTGAAATCGCTGATACGGAAGATCCAACCCCCACACTTCCTAAATTCGTTTTACTGCTATCAGTTACCACAAGCTATAAAAAGGCAAAGTGCAGCTGCTCTAGCATAGCACAGCAGGAAAGAGATATGCCATAGCCAAATACAAATAACAGGGCTCAACACAGTGGGTGACAGCTTGGAAACCTTTGGATGTGCTATGCAGGAGGCCAAAGCAGCCTCTGATTCCCAGCCCTTTTGACTCGCTCTTCATAGCCTCTGGGCTCATAGTCCCTCCGTCTTCCTTGCCCTTTTTCCTTTTCCCCCATCCTTCTGTGTCTCCCGGTCTCTGGTGCTTTGCGTCCAAATTCTGCTGGATCTTTTACTTGGTTTCAGGATGAAGCGGTGTAAAACTAGAGCATGGGCTGTGTGAAAGGGCAGAAGTCATCTTTGAATTCAGAATCTCTACTCCAGGCTTAGGCATCTGGTTTTTTGGTGATCCCAAGGAGTGTTAGGAGGTACCATCCTGTTTGTTGCATATAAATGGATTACATTTAATTAATCCCATGCCTTCAGGTTTCCTCTCCAGGTGGTAGAAAGTTTCCTTTCCTTCCTTGTCTTCATCAGTCATAATACAGCTGAATGTTTTTCACCTTTTCCTGAAGTGCAGGGATTGACCACTGAGCTGTGCGATGTTACCCAGCCGAGATATCTTGATCACTCATTCCAGGTTAAACCTGTAGGAATTGAAAAGCCTGGACAAATTAGTTGGGAGGATTTGAAATTCTGAGGCATGACAGGACCCTTGCCTGGGAAAGCAGGGGTGTACAGGTTAACACATCAGATTCCTGGCCATTTGGGGACCTACAGCTTTATGTCTCTTTTTTGCCTTTTCGTGTGCAAGATGGGACACTTTTCTGTGAATTTGGGAAGGTTTGATGGCTGTGATGTATGTAGACTACTGGGGACTAACCAGCTGTTGCATGGTTCCCTTCCAGTCACAAAGGATGGAGCTATGTTTATGTTAGTGAAAATGGCCATACCCGTGGCTAACATTGTTAGTCAAAACAGCGTTGTCGTAGAGTTGACTTTACTTTTTGTAACCGAAATTGCTTATTGTAACCAGCTACTATTGCAAGTATATTTCAGTTGAAGCTTTTGAGAGTAGATCGGGAATTTGAAGGGGAAGAGTGTGTTACAACAGTGTGTGGTGATGCACGAGGAAATTAGTCAGATGGAAAGCAGTGCAATATGGTTGAAGTAACAACACGGTCCTGCT
>NW_010196898.1:123434-131162 GCF_000695765.1 Mesitornis unicolor
GGCTGTCTCACTCCAACTGTCTTACCTGTGTAAATGGCTGAGTCCATCAAATCTTTACTCGAAGCATTTTATGTATTCAAAGTGCCAAATCCAGTTTTCTCACTCATATGAAAAAATCCCTCCCAGTTTCTCACTTGAATGAGACAGAGAGAAATCTTCAGAGGGTTTGCTCTCCTTCCTGCTGCCAGAAAACACAGCTCGTCTGGGCCAGAGCTGCAGCCCAATACAATAATTTGTAAGATTGACCCTGATTTTAATAAGCCTTGGAACAAGCCCATGGTAGACTTAAAACATTCAAAATTTGAGCCAAAAAGAAAGGCAGCTCTATCTTTTTTCCCATGGTTTTTTTTCTTTACATTTTCTTGAAACGGTTCTTTGAGCATGACTAAAATACCATAATGTATTTTTGAATGGGCCAGGAAGAAACAAAACTTCCTTTTCTTACATCTTTAATCATATCCAGTCTCTCTTTTAATTTAGTCCTGTTTGCATCTAAAAAGAGTTTTTAAAATGTGTGTAGATGATGTGGTAGAAAATTGTTAGTTGTCTCTCTCAAAAATGTACTCAAACTTTCAAGCTGATCAGCTGCACATGGAAGGTTTCTTATTTGTTTAATTCAAAATGTGTTTTAACCCTTGCCAAATAATGCTAATTTCCTTTCTTGAGAAAATACTCTTTTTATCCTGCTTTATGATCCTAAGAATCAATCAATATGTTACATGTTTAAAGGATGTGGGAAAATTCGTTTAGGATCTTTAAACTTATTATCTCAGAGTCTGCTTACTTTGTGTCTGCCAGAGATATGATTCACTTCCTGTATCTCTAGTATCTGAAGCGGTCCCAAAAGGTCCAACAGTAACAATACATTCTTCTCACTTGCTGGTTTGAAGTAAAAGGATGGAAGGAATTTCCAGAACATTATATATATAGGTATATTAAATGTATGCAAATGTGTAACAGGGACCTATGTATGTGAATAAAAAGCAACCTTTTTGATGAAAAAATGGTAATCTCAAAGTTGCCAGTTTAACTTGTTCTGTGGTTGTATAGTTGAAATTAGCTTTTGTCAAGAGAAGAGTGGGATTTATTGGAAAGAAATTGCTCCCATAAATTCCACTTCCTTGAGGTGTCTTCTGTACCCAGGTTTGCACATGGTAGAGTTTGCTACAACTGTCAGATTCTGCAGCTGCCTTTGGGGCTACGAAACGAGCGTTACACACATAACAAGGAAAGTATCGTAAAGAATTACACATGTAAGAGACACTGATGTCATTTCTGTGCAGCTGCATTGATTTCCATACAGTGTACCACCAACCTGGCACACTGATTTTACTTTTGTCTCTGTTTAGTAACTCATAGAATTCAATAGTAGAAAAGCTTTCTCTTTAGGATTGTTTTTGCTATTGTTTGTTTGTTTTCCTCTTCCAGAATCAACTGGCTAGGAGTGGTGAAGTTGTCAGTAACCTCATTGGAAATGTGTAATTTATCTAGGACGGTGTGCTGGTGCACAATTTTTCTGTGTATGACTGTGAAAAATCGCCGACTGAGCTGTTGGCAGGCAGAATATCAAACCCCACTCAGCCCCGTGTATATGAAAGAGTTTAAGAAGGTAATTGACACTTTGGGCCTCTGTTTGCCAAAGAAAGAGGTAATGACTTCTCCAAGAAGATTAGAATCTAACCAAACATTGTGCTTTAAATATAGAGCACAAAGCCAGGTGATGTTTGTGAAAACGCTGCTGGGCTGCAGGAGGAGGAGGGGGCTGAAGGACTGCGATTTTGCACTGTATATTTTTTAGGTACACAGATTTAATTTAGAGATTATGGCTTGAAAATGAAATTTACAGTATGTGTGTTTTTCGGCGATAAGAAATTGATTTTGTGACCTTGGTACACACTAATTGAAATATCTGGCACTGTGTTTTGCTGAGGTTAAAGGAAGCCATATATGCCTGAACCGCATTCTTCTTTCACCTTGAACTGCGCCGTTAATCACAACCACAATCACTGGCAGGAAGGAAGCTGCTGTTTCGCCATGGTACAAGGAAGCTGAATAATCTCTGTTCATTGTCTAATGGATGGGTCGTTGTGTGATTACTTCGGGCTAAGTTTAAGAGATTCACGATAACTTCAAAACGGAGACTTCTGGTGGAATTAACATTCAACGAGCGCCAAAGCTTCGGCTGCTGTGGTGCAGTGGACCAAGCGAGCGGGCAGGTCCGCAGGGCAGAGGTGCGGGGGATTCTCCCTTGATCTGCCCACCGCAAGCGTGGCTGCTCGTCTGGGGCTGAGACAAGAGGTGATTCAGGGAAAGGGCTCTCTGGTTGTGCCCTTCCGTGTGCTATTTCAGTGGCGGGGAGCAGCTCCTCTGCCCTTGGACTGTTATTCCTGTGCATCCTCCTGCTTGAAAGGCCATTTGTAGCGTTTAGGAACAGCAGCTATGCCCCAAGGGACTCTGCTGGTGGGATTTTGATTTAATATGTCTGCTTTATTTAACTGGGTTTCTGTCTTCGCTTAGACTTGTACAACTGTGACAGTATAAAGTTGTCTATAAACTAGTGTGGCAGGGTGTCCCATTATTTTGCTTATTACTTAATGTTACACATTTGTTAGGTTGGCACAGGATCATGTTTTTGAAAAAGGAAAATGAAAGCTCCTGAAAAGCCTTAACAATAAATGGTTATTTGTTCAAAAACAGCCGAGTCCAATCTTTGTTTATGTTAGTAGGCTTCATGTAATGGTGTTGCAATAAAGAAAAATAGCTCTTCAGGATATGCATTGGCTTTTATGTTTAGTTTGTAATGAAACCTATGCACATAGGCGGCAATCTACATAAGTTACAGTGAAGGGAAAACATAAGCATAGATGGTGACTTGCATGTTTATAAAGTTAATATTTATTTGTGGCAAAGTGTCTGAATCTCAGTTTTAAAGAATGGAAAATTAGGCTGAGGTATTGCAGTTTTCGTTCCCAGAAATTTACCGCGGGAAGACTAAGGGAAAAGGTGAATTTATCCTGCACCAGGAGACCACTGCTTCTCTCCTGTCCTATCTGTGCAGAGATGCTGCAGGTCTGTTCACAAGGCTATTGACCTATCTTCTCACGTTCAGCCCCAGACTGGGAGAGAGTCCAGTGTTCCTCAGTGCCTTCCTAATGTTGTAATGGTTTTTGGGTATCCTCAAAGTTCAAATGGGCTGAGGGCAGCACAGCCCTGGCTCATAGCTTGTGTCACGAGTGTCATGGGGGGCAGGGAGTTATTGCAGCAGTGATCTCTGTGCCGCATGAAGGTCTTCATCACTGACCTCTGTAATGTCAGGGGCCCTAAAAAACTGCCAGAGAAACTCTTCAGGATGTTGGCAGGAATAGAAAGAGAAGTTCAGCTAAGCTCTGTGGGCCTAAAGAGGAGCTCTGAGCCTTGCATTAGCTCTTTGTGGTGATGGGAAATGAGTAGGTGGAAAATTATATTACAGTGAAGGCTTGGCCCTACTTTTGTCTTGAATAGATCATTTTGTTGGGTAGCATTGATCTTGAGGAAGCTCTACATTTTCAAAATCAGCCTGTAAGAAGTTCAGAAGGGAGATCAGTGAAAGCTGGAGGTACTCAGGCGAACAAGTTTGGGCCCTTTGGTACCTATCCAAAACATTTCATTATTTAGAGCTATGATGAAGCATGCATCAATTCATATATATGACCCACTGTGTAATATAAAAAAATCAATATTTCGGTCCCATTGTGTAAGTGATATCTGGTGCATGCAGAAAGAATTTCATCTCCTTAACTACCACAGAGAAAACAGGAAAGGCAAATAGCCTTCAAAAGTGTATTGACTTGAGAGGCGAGATAAGAAGTTTCCAAAACTTAACACAGCTTTTCATCTGGTACAATCAAAATAGAAACTATGCTGGGTAGCAGTTGTAAGCAATGCAGAGCTGCGATTTGGCTGCATTTTAGGGTTGTCATGCAAATTTTGGTATGTTGACTCCACAAAGATTTTAACATAGCCAGCTCTATGGTCAAAATCTAGGAAATCCTTAGTAGAGCTGTCTTTAGAAAATGAGGTTGCTTCAAGGCCGAATCATACTGCCTCACTAGATGATGATGTGAACATGCTAGACATTCACTCCTAGGTGTGTCGGGACACAGCGGTGGTCTGCACAGGTGCTGAGCTCCCTTTGTATCACTTTGCACAGGAGGTCTGAGGCTTAGGCGGATGTCAAAGGAGAGGCTGGGATAATATTTACACAGCTGTTGGCTGCAAAGAAAAGAACTGTTAACTGAACTTTTGGTACATCCTCTTGAATAAACAGGTAGTATGCTAATACCGCCAAATGCTTATTGTTGGTGGGGAAGGATGTGCTAAAAGACCTCTGGGCTGTATTCTCTGTCCTCAGAGAAAGCTATTTTAGCTTTTATTGGCTGTAAAGTGCTCTTGAATTATTACTCAAGTTTGGCCTTAGAGTGATGAGCATTCAGAAAACCTTTAACCTGACAATGGCACATTACCCTTAAGGAATGCCATGCAGACAGCAGCATTCAAGTTTGATCTTGGTATTCAAACTAGTAAGGGCTGTGCTGCAATATGGATATCTGGTCTGGAGTGCTGCAACAGAAATCCAAGGGTGGGTGCTGTTGCTGCTTTCCCTGGCAGTGTGGTAACATCAGTCTCTTGATACACCTGCTGCCTCTGTTCTTGTTGCAGTAAGCAATGGCAAGCACATAGATGAGTACAGTAATGTATTTTATTATAGTGTCCTGCAGAAGGGGTGATGCCAGAGACTTTTCTCCAGCAGGGGGGTGACTTGTGATTGACTCTTCCAAGCCACAATGGCTGTAGGAACACAAAGCCACAGATAGGGGTGGATTTTCCAAAGAAATATTGAGCACTTTCGAACTGTCTGGCTCCATCCTAGGTGCCTAAAGGAGGACTGAGTTGTTTCAAAAGAATAATCCCAGTTGTGGGTGCTGAGCAATTGAAAATCTGTCCCTGAAGTGTTTTTTTTTCCCTATCATCTGTTGGCAGTTTGGGCTTTTGATTGATTTATTACTTTATTTTTAACTGCAAAGACCCTTTAATTAGAGAGGGGAACCATGTGAATGAGCTGGAGCTGCTGGTGGTAGCAGCTCCTTGCTGTCGGAGATTCGGTAATTAAATAAGTAGATAATATCCTCCTTATTGAGAAGATTTAGAAAATCATAAGGACTTTGCATTATTACAGTGTTTAACATCCGCAAATGGAGGAAAAAACCCATAATGGCAATTTTCATTAGCGGCAATGCATGTGGAGGGCTCTTTTTCTTTCTTTGAACAGCCAAACACTAAACAATTCCTAAATCCCTCCTTGTTACTTATGTTTTCTTCTTGGTGGTTAAAAACCCCATAAAGCAGAAATTGAAGACTTGCTATTAAAATGCTTGCTGACAGCTCCATTCAAAACATCCTTTCAAATAGCACTATCACATCATGATTCATCTGCTATTCTGATATAGTTGCTTTAACAACACGTACCTTCCTTCTTGGTTAGGAACCATCTCTTTTCATTGGAAAATTCTTCCTTTAGACACTTTATTGAACCTCTGCCGTAAACAAGTCTTTCTCTGGTGTGGTTCTGTTTGTGTTACAGAATGCATGTAAGGCCCCAAAAAGCACAGTAACGGGCTCATTGGGGGTGAAAAAATGAGGGACGATCGCAGCACAAGAAAGAAACCCTGGCCTTTTTCACCTCCTCACCTGGAGTATTTTGCCCTGTGCAATTAGCACAGCAAGTCGGGGTTTCTGGCTCAGTGTAATGACCCTACATCCCTCTTACCAGGCAAGTGCTGGGTTGGCTGCAGAGCCTGCATGCAGCACTGCACTGCTGTGCACTGAGGCTGCCAGGGCCAGATCTCCACCTGGTGTAAAGCAGCACAGCTCTATCGATTACAGCTCCCACCAGCTGAAGACCGAACCCAGGAACATCCCGGGGATTAAGTGGTCCCCAGTGAAGCAGGGTGAATTTCACTTTTGAAGCTTGAAGTTATAATTATTTACAGTCACTTTAACAGGACAACAGCTGCTCTTTACCTAGAGATGAGCCAGCAGCACTGAAAGAATTTGGATCTGAATTGCAGATGGATGGATTTCAATTTGATTCAAGTAGCTGGACTGCACAGTTCTGTGCTGTAAGCTCTCAAAGTCAGAGCTTGAGAGAAAAATCATTAATTTGGAAGCTGATACTCTGAAAGATTTTTATGAAGCAATATATTTTCATAGCAGACACAGATCAATTTAAAAGTAGTAATCAAGGGCCATGTGCTACGTGTTCACGGACAGAAAATGTAGAGAATCCAGCCAGAGCCAGACACTTAACATTCAGAGCATTCAGACTAGCGCTGAGGATATTGCCTCTGTGGAAAATAGTATGGTTCAGAATTAAAGTATTGTGAATTCGTGAGATAATCACAATGCTGTGCAGATATAAAGATGCTGCTGGATTGCTGCCAGAAACAAGCTCAACAGAACTTTTCTAGGCAAATTTGGGTTTAACGTCTGTACAAATTTTGGTGGACAGAAAAGTCTCTGCAAATATTCCACAGAAAATATGTGTTCAATTCTTGAGACAAAAGAGAAAATCATAGTAGAATAGAAGCTATTAAAATGACTTTTTATTGTCTTTGAAAGACATTCTCTAAATTCAAAGTAACTACACCAGTTTTCATCAAATGAGATTCAGACTCAGGGTTTTTTTCCCTTGCCAGTCCTAAGGATTTTATGAGATGTAACATTCCCTTAAAAAGATAGCATCCACACACTACTGTTTTATGTCATGTAAGTAATAGCATTGTACAAAACCCAAAATTTATACTTACTTGGATACTACTACAACTAAACTCCTCCTGGAAATATTTAACCCTCCTCCCTTAGTAGCCTCTTTGGGGATACTTATATGAAAAAGTAGTGGCCACTGGCAGTGACAGATATTTCAAAAGGCTGATTCATTTCATATCTCATGGCAGTCATTGATGGACTCTGCTCTGTCCCTTGCTAAGTGTCCGGAATCAGATCCTCAAGCATTCAGGATTTGCTCTTGGAGCCAGACCTGGTTTTCACTCCTTTGCTGAAGTTGTCCTCTGCTATAACTTGAAGCAACCTGAAGGCACCTCCATGTGAATTATTTACACCCTCTCAGGTTGAATTTTTTCCAGTTTTCCATACCAGTCTTTACCAGCCTGGAAGGAAATTAGAGGACAATGAAATCTTTAATGGGTGGCTTTATTTTAGTTGATGTGTTAAGGCTTTCTGTGGGAGTGACATTGAAGTGTCATCATCCTCAGTAACTTTTGAACTCAGTTGTCTTCCACTAAATGAAAAAAAAATAAAGTTGAAAGTTTTGCATAAATAACCTTGGTGTGAAAAGTTGCACTGTAAATTCACATGTACTGAAGAATCCACATGGGAGGGTTATTTACTTTGGACTGGGGCATGAAAAAAAAAGTACCTTGATCTTGCATTTTCCTAGCCACTAAAGTTAAGCAAACTCAAGCCGTAAAATGGTAGGAAGCCAGGTCTCAACAGTTGCAAAATGGTTTTTTTTTGTGGGAAGTATTCAGAAGCATTTTTATGTGAGATGTTTCTGTCTATTTTGCTTGGCTTCATTTTGAGCAGTATAATGTTATCTTAAGAGGCAAAATTTTATTTGAACTGAAGAGTCTCATTAGACCTACAGTGTATTTAGATTTTTCTGCTTCCTTG
>NW_010196899.1:0-7275 GCF_000695765.1 Mesitornis unicolor
CTGCTCTCTAATAGGTCATTAATAGGTCATAGTTCCTTGGGATGCCCCTACCTTGTTGAGAAACAAGAAGGGTAGTTTAGACTGTAAGGCTATTTGCAATATTTAGTAAACATAACTGATGCAGCAGATAGACACCACCATGTAGATAAAACTGTGTGAGCAAAATGTTTCTTTCACCAGTTTCACATTGGGGTGAGGTGAAAAGCACTGCTAAAAATCCAGAGCTGTGACCACACCAGAGTGCTTAGCAGTGAAGTATTTTAGTATTTCCCTGGAAGCAAAACACTCAGCTCAGACTCAACTACCACACTACTCACATCTTTGGCCTCTCTGTTAATACCACAAATGAAAGTGTGAAGTGTGGAGGTGGCTTATATGCTGTATAATGCCAGAACTAATGTTTATCTTCCCATAGGCCAACTGGCCTGAAAACCTGGAATTGAGGTTAATGCATGCATACGTGAAGCTATCACCTTTCTCTGCACAAGAATGCATAGGGGAATCTTTCTTGCAGCACTGACAAGAATATTCACATTTCTTTTCAGGTTCTGAAGTTCTGATCTGAAATATGTTTTTTCACCTATAATGTTATTTTATGTCTGATCTTTAACTTTACAGTTCATTTCTGAACTGTGATTTAGCTCTACTGTCTACAGTAAATTTAGGTTATTTTCAAAAGGCTGCATTTTTAATCAAGATTACAAAGACGGTGACAAAGAATGATAAGACAAGGGGTAACAGACACAAGCTGGAACACAGGAGGTTCCACTTAAATTTGAGAAGAAACTTCTTCTCAGTGAGGGTGACAGAGCACTGGAACAGGCTGCCCAGAGAGGTTGTGGAGTCTCCTTCTCTGGAGACATTCAAAACCCGCCTGGACGCCTTCCTGTGCAACCTCATCTAGGTGTTCCTGCTCCGGCAGGGGGATTGGACTAGATGATCTTTTGAGGTCCCTTCCAATCCCTAACGTTCTGTGATTCTGTGATTCTGTGATTACAAATGTTCAAGTTCCAGGCAACCACAAAATCTTCTTCAGCCAGAGAAGGTTGTACAAATAACTATGAGGTTTTTTGGTATCTACAGCACTTTTTGCCTGGTAAGGTTATGAGCTTTTAAGTTAACACTGGCTTTGTCTTTCAGTAGTATCTATGTTGTCATAGATCAGAATCAGTAACTGAAGTTTAAAAAGGCTTTACTGGCTTATGAAATTTTATAAGATATTTAATGTAATACTCAAGAGAGTCATTCAACCACTCTGTTTTATTTTACAGAAGTCAGTATGTTTTTATTGCCCTATGCAGACCTTCAAGAGTTTAATGGATGTTCTCCTTTTTCAGGCCAATACCATCTAACTGCAGTGGCTTTAAGAACTGGTTATTTTCCATTTATGAACAAATGCATGAACTAATACCAATGACAGCAGAGAAAATGAAATAAGTAGAAATTTATGGCTAGCCAGTCTTGTTCTGCTTGGTCATAGTGATGATTCACTCTTACACTCCTTGTTCTTCTCTTCGTGCAATACTTGACACTGTGGTAGATTATCTTTTCATAGGAAAACTTTCAATGAAAGCATTTTCTCTTGCATAGAAGTCTCAGGGCCAAATGAAAACAATAGTTTGACCAAAAGTTATAAGGCCAAGGGCTTGCACAGCAGCTATTCTTCTACATGGCATTGTCTTTCTGTACTCCTATAAAAGAGCAAATTCCAGCACCACCTCCTTTGTGTTTACCTGACAAAGCAAAAGGGTAAAAAAGCCTCACTACATCGACCTCACCCCTATGCTTGCGTGGGGAACCTGGTTTGGAGCCAAGTATCTGTTCCTTAATCCTAGTGCAAATGGTAGGGAGGGAGGAAGTGAAGCCCAGTGAGAAGTGCGTAGACCTGAGGTACCCTTCTCCAGCCTGAGAAGACAGCAGTGAGCATAAGCAGAGCCAACCACTGACTGTCAGGCACTTAAGAAATTTACTTTCTCATGAGCCACTTCTCTCTTAGGGGTGGGGTCACTGTGACCTGGTGAGCACAAAGAGGAAGGCTGGCCATGCAGTGTTCATCTGTGCAAGCACAGTAACTCCCTGAATTATTTCTGTTTCTTAGAAGGGCACATTTGGAAATGATCATTTTAAGTGAAATTTCCTTATTTTCTGTGCTATTGCAAAACTAAGCCTTTTCGCTACTAAAAATGCATCATTGTCAGAAGACTCGGTGCTAATGCCTATACAGGCACCCAGCACAAAGTGATTCCCGCCACGTTGGATCAGCTTATTACAAAAGGAGCCAATCCTTCCCCTGTGACTCACACTGGAGGTGGTGAGGCTACTTCTGCAGTGCTTCTCTCCACTACGGTGAAGTGTGGAAGGGCAGGCCCCATGCTAGCAGTGTTTTTTATATAAACAAGTCAGAGAGAAACAAAGATCATGATTTATGGATGTTGCTATGATACCTGAATCGCGTCGACTAGGTGTCATTCACAGGAGTGTAGTCCCTGAATGTACAATAGGATTTCCTTCTGCTGCTCTCAGGCATTCACAGCTCCAGCACTTGCACTGCAGTACATATTAAAACCCACCAATCTGATAACATGTTCATTTGTTGACCCCTAAATGGCACCCAACACTTCAGTGGTGTAGCTACGCCATATAGTATGGATTATATGGCTGATTTGGAGTTGACAGTAAGTATCTCATTTCTCCTTTCTACCAGTGTAAAGCTGCAACAAATCCCCTCCATTACAGCGGCGGCGCTGGGTAAGTGCACCACCATAATGGAATTCAGGTTTTGGATTGCCTTGTGGTCCCAGAGGAATGACAGCTATGTAAGGCAGACTAAATGATAACTTCTAGTAGTTCAACAAATGGATGATGCTTCCTAACCCTTAGGGTCTACTTCCAGTCCCAATAACTCAAAAACCAGCAATTACAGGAAATTCCTATGGAGTTTAGTAGCGAATGACAAGCTTTCTATAGAATGCGTAGAACAACCCGGAGACTGCTGCAACAGCAATGTAATTCTCCATTCAAACCTAATAGCTGCTAAATTTCTAAGGAATTTTACTGATTTCTTCCCTGCTTAATTCAATAAGGCTTTTCCACAGAAAAAACCTGCACCTTTACTGCAGCCTACACAGATACAAGGCAGAGTAAATCTGTATTGTTTAACAGGAGGTAAAATTGGTACTTTTCTTTTCTGTTATATACAAGGTGGGAAGTCTCTGCTGCATAAATTCCAAGCATTTGATACGCAACAAGAACCAGTTCACACGAAACACAGCTTGTTTCAAAAACGTATCATTGCAAGTTAGGCTGAACTAACAGCAAACTAAAAGTACTTCACAGTATTAACAGGTCTCTATGCTTCTATCAGCCTTAGAAGACCACTGAGGGTAGATTTATGCCTGCCATAGAACTATTGCTTAGGGTAGAGTAATAGCACAGGTGAATTTAGCTTCTGGTGATTAGTATTGAAAGAAAACTAACCAAACCCTGTGAAAAAACAGTGTGACAGTGCTGTCCAAACACATAGAAAAGCCATGTTAGTTTTAAGCTCCATTAGCAACACAAGACAGAAGGAGTTGACACCCTGCTGCCACTGGCTGCAGTGCCAAGGCTCCAGCTCACTTCAGAGAGGCCGAGGCTCCTGCCAGAGGGTCTGCGATCAGGAAAACTGGTAGTGTTTTTGTGAGAAGAAGAATAGCAAATAAATACTAAAAGCAGATGCCAGGCCAACAAGACGCATGAGATTGCCTCTGTTCTTTATGAAGCAAGAGCTTTGAGACTAATTTTCATTTCTTCAGTGCCACAAAAATATAATTCAGTCACTCTCCATCCAGATACAAGTGTCGCAGCTTCTGTGAGCATTAAGCATGTGGTAGAAGCTTTGTCTGCTGGACAGAGCCTTTTGACTGCAAATTCATAATTTATAGGCAAGACACTTCAGAAGAGAAGCAAAAAATTGGTCTCAGAAAATTTCTCAGCACCGTTGCTCATTACAGACAGTTCTGACAGCCAAAGACTGCCACATCTCATACTGAGACTGCCCTATCGCATATTGAGACTGCCCTAAGACTTCCCTCTTTCCTCTATCTCCATATCTCAGGACACCCAACACATGCTGAGGTTTGTCTGCAGCCTTGTTTGACAGCAAAGATGAGGAAACGGGTGCTGCAGAGCTGTCTGAGTAAGGTCAATGCCAACCACAGGCTCCCATATGCAACAGAGGTCTTCAGCCCACTTCCCAAAATGGTCCAAAGGTGAGCAGTGCCTCGAAATCTAATTTCCTATACATGGATGCTAACATAGTGAAAGTATGGGACATCGGTATTTCAGCACCTAGCAGCCTGGTAGGTGTTTCTAAACTGGCTTTTAAACAGAGCAGCATCCTTGTCTCCTCCTATCTGCATGTTGGAGGGAAAGCCCTTATGATCTAATCTCTGTGTTTATCCTTGTCTTCTGTCAACATGAGTCTCTGGTTCTCTTTTTATTTCTTCTCCATTTCGTGTTTTAGTTTTGTTTGTTTGTGTTTTGTGCAAACTAGTCATACAGAGAGAAATTGCTTTGCTTGATTCAATGACTCTTGCTGTAGGCATGCTGCCTTTCTTCACAAAATTTATAATTTGACTATTGATGTTATTGATGTTCCCGGAAGTTTTTGTCCATGGAGCTCAGGATATCTCACAGCAGCAGAGATCTCTTTGGCAAGTTCTGTGTCAGAAACAGGGTGCAAAAAAATTCATTTCCATACCATATGAAAAGCCTGCAGATACTGTGAAATAGATGATCAATATAATGAAAAAATGTAATTATGCCTGCTGCAGAGCTAGAATAGTGTAAACATGAGAGTGTAATTGAAATGAACATAATGTTTGAGCAGAGAAACAGCAAATGTGACTACAATAGTGCAAGCGTTAGGAAAACAGGGTGGAATGAAGTCTAAAAGAATGCAAGGAAGATGTCTTGAGGGGAAACAGAGGAGCAGATCTTGTGTTCAGGCTAATCCTTCGTTCATCTAGCTAGTAACACATAATTCTCATTTAAACCCTGGAGAAAGCAACTCAGAACTGGTAGCTATTCCTTGCACCAGCAGCTTATCTCCAGCAGGCTCAAACTGCTGATCCCAGCGGTTTGGCAGGCGACGCTGGCACAGAGCCACGCAGCATTAATCTGGCTCCTGGTTTTCTTTTTTGGCAGTCTGACAAAAGGCCTTACTTCTTCCTGTAGAGGGGTGATTAGCACTGCTCCTTCATTTAATGTTATTGTAGAGCTTCAACCTTTCTCACACAGAAAACATAGAAGATTGCCTCCTCGAGCACCTATTCACCAGCCCAAGCCACTGAAGTGATATGCTGCTGGCAGTGTCTTGTAATGGCCCTCAAAACCTACTTCAGTGGCCTTAAGTAAAATTAATTGTTTTCATGAGTTCTTTATCTGTATAGAATATAAAATGGTGCAAGCCGAATCCTGACCTCAGTTACATCTCGTTAAATCTGGAGGAACTGTTCAGTTGCTGTAGAGGAAACGTAAACTGTAAGTGGTCTCTACACTGAACATCAAGAACACCACAAGGATTTTTGCTGTGACTTCACACCAAGTAAATAAAGTTAATACAATACTTTATTTCATTTAGGGGAAATGTCTGTGGGCCACAAACACTTATTTTTCACACTTACAAACATTTCAGTCATAATACAAATGAAAAAAATTCAAGCAAAGGGGAGAGAAGGTTTTTAAAAAACCTTATTTCTGCTTTTGTGATACTTTTGTATTGAACCCTGTTTTAAAAAAAACCAAACTGTTCTTTGTTGCCATAGCAATAGATTATATCATACTGCCTTTCTTCTAGGTTCCTGCAATGTGCAATCACCACCCACTCTCCTTCATTACCGTCAATAATCAGCAAACCCTCCCCACCCCCAACCTCTATTCATCTCCATGTTTTGGGGTGGAGGATGTAACAGTTATTGTTTTGACAGATGTAGAGAAGCCAAGTGAATTCTTAGTGTGCTGGGGAAGGTCTGAGGTCATGCTGTCTGAAATGTCTCCAGTCTGGTCCCCTCCAACACCACCTGTGAGTGCCCATCTATCTGCAGCCCCGTACCCTCCTGCACACATGGTAACAGCCACAATATATGTGCTGTGATATACCGAGAGGGGTGGGAGCAAGCACCTACACTAGCCTGGCACTGCCAAAGCAATGTTGAGTTTGAAGCAGAACCCTAATTTCCTGAGGTAAAATGCTACTGCATTAACTCAGTGTGCCACTGTGCAGCAGCTTTGAAATGAGTACCTCTGTACCAGATTGACAGGCCAGGAAGAGTTTGCAGAACATGCACCACAGTCTGAAGATTACAACACTATGTAATGTAATTCAACAGGCTTGTACCAGACAAAAAAAAAACAACCAACCCATATATTCTGGCCTACAGGTAATTATTCTGAAAAAATGTACAGTTACCACTTTCCCATTAAGTATCTAGCCCAGCGCTAGCTGTATGGGCATTTCTCCAAGGTTGGATTCCCACATGCTTTTTAAACAGTGAATCACCCAAACCAAGGCAAGTGGTTAAGTTACACAATTAATTCAGGTTAAACCTTGACCTTGTTTTAAGTTATCCTGGTCCCATTGCTTTAGAGGGCTGGGCCAATTTATTACATTAATTTATACTAGCTGAAGAACCAGCCCTGGATAACTTCCTGACATTTAATATTACTGCATATTTTTCACTTTATTTGTGAAATAGAGGCTAGTGTTCTCCAGTGCTTCTTCATGTTCTCATTACTTAGAAAAAGCCACTGCAGATTTACAAAGAGCATTGAAGGGTCATGGGCCTCCTCCTCCTCCAGCCCCAGTCCTTTTCCATTAGCGCTGCTTTTGCTCCAGAGTCAGAGGTCCTGGTCATACCACTGAGCCACCAACTCACCCACCTCCCCCATTTGGAGCCAGGGCTACCTCTACGCTTGAGCAACATTTACCCGGTTTTCAACAGTAATTTCTAGTTTTTAATCTGAATTTCTTGGTATGTCTTTGTTTTTCTTTCCCACATACTGACTAGATTTTTCTTTCATTGACCAGCTCATAAAATACTTTTGTTTTCTAAATATTGGTACTCTTTTGCAGAATAAAAATTGGTTTTCTAATAAAAATAAAAGGTTTTACTTGGCTGAGTAGAATGTACTTTTTAAAAAAGTACTTTGCACAGTATTATGCATTAGGTCTTTGCAACAGCACAATAGCTGAAAGTCAAAAGAAAAAAGGAGCTGCATGACAGAACTCTTTCC
>NW_010196899.1:7306-15025 GCF_000695765.1 Mesitornis unicolor
CCTTGCCTGTCAGTTAAATTAGCTGCTAAATATGGTTTCAGGTGCAAGACACCTCACTGTTAATGCATGCCTTTGTTAATTCGGGAACAAGACGTTTTGAATGCTTACTGCCCATTTAGTAATTCTTTATGGACACAATAGTACCTATTTACACAATATGCATATAAATAATGTATCATTTTTGTAATGTAATTATGAATCATGATGGTACTTTTGTGCTGAGAATACTAAAATAACATTCTGTATTTTAATGGTGAACAAGCCCATGCTACTCCCTATGTCTGCAAGTCAGAAGACGACTCTGGATTTGAAAAGCTCTCCCTTTATTTAAGCACAGAAGTAAGATTGTCACCCTTTGCTCTGCAGGGTAATGCGTGCTTGGATGCTCACCCAGCAGATTACAGTCTCCAGCCTGTACCTGTCTAAGCAGTGGTCTACTCCACCAGATTCAGAGTTCACAATGCTGTGTCTAGCATCAAGACCTCCAGATCTGCTTTGATGAATCTCAGCTACAGATTCCTGCAAGAATTTTCCATCTTAATGGGCAATTGTGACAATCTCTAAGAAAAAATATATTGGTTTTGGCAATGACAGCAGTAACACCACTTGTCACACTTGTTCTATTTGTGGCTGATGAGCCTCTAGGGTATCTGGAAAAGGAAGGTCCTTGACTCTGGATGTAAAATCCTACTGAGACAGGTGAGTATGTAGGTATACAGCAGCTGCTTTTCCTTTGAAAATTGCACAGAAATAAAATAATCACCAAAACATAGAACAAATTATCTATCCTAGTAGCTGAACTCATTAATTAACTTGTTCAGCTATATCTGTGATACAATAATAAACCAATTAAAGGGATACAACACTAAATGAATTAAAGGCATGCCGAGGGAGGTTAATTCAGCTGGGAAAATGGATTCTAACCTCTCTTTTAATACACACTGCATCACATTACATGGGAGGTGCTCGCTGCCGGCCATCCACACTGCAGCTGCATCCTGTCTTGCTTTGGAAATTATTATTTTGGCCCAGACCCCTTCCTCCGCCATGTTTACTCCCATCTTACTCTCAGCAAAGAGGTGCTATCATGGATCTTCAGCAGGCAAGCTTAGCCATCCACAGCAAGGTGGAACATACCTACATTGAGCTAACAATGCAACTATGGGAAATAAAGGGGATGGGGAAGGTCAGGGAGCCAAAATTCAGCAGGCAATGGCCAGTCATCATGACCATTACTCGTTATGCCAAGTGCAATTAAAGATCAACCTCAGAAACTGTCATTTCATCAGGACAGATTTTTTCTATACCACAGGGAATTTTGGCTGACCGGATTACTGTACTTTAACAATATACACTATCTCTTAATCATCCAGTCAGGATTAAGTGTCACTTATACAACAGAAGCCTCTTGTACTTTTTTTCCATACCCTTTTGCTCGGTGAATCAATCCGTTCGCAAAGGCTTAGTTTTGCTCCTACCTAGCTATCTGCATGGCACACACACAAAGGCACTCTGTGGGATCCGAGTGTGTTGTGGGCAGTACCTGGGCAAAGGAATCACATGCAAAAGAAACTGAGTGCAAACTTCAAATTTTTCTCTGCAGAAATCACAGCATAAATGTTCCATTGCCTGCTGTATGTGTAGGCAAGACAGGCAGATGGAATGTATGGGCACAAAAGATGCCAAACATGATTACTCTATCTTCCAAACATCTAGATGACAACTCCATGCAGACGTATTTGTTGTAAATTTATGTTTATGGATGATTGGGTTTAGAAAATGCCCAAATACACTGAGAAAATTATGCAAAAGAGTCAAACAGGCATTTTTTTATATGCTAATGATTTCACACACAGGCATTTTACCAACAGCTGGAGAGTGCTCCTCTCTTAGCACTGCCCTTGTGGCTAGTCAGGGTGCCAAGCAGCTGATGAAGTTCATCCCATCCCATGATTTTCAAACTGCTGCCCTTGGTTCCCCCATATTTTGAGGAATCTGTATCATGTACTAATCCAACAAAAGACATCTCCCATACAGCTACCTTTAAATAGCACTTGCTGTATCTGTTCTGGTTTAGCAGTAGACAAGTCTTGCATTAAGAGCTATTTTGCTACAAAAATTGTGATAGGCACATGCATACACCAGTGTGAAGACAGAGTTTTGGATCAGCCCAGTGTACGGATTTTGAGATTCCCTCCGTAAATGTTCTGTCAGAACGGAAGACACAGTAATGCTATCTGTAGTAATGAGGTATTTAATGTGGACTCCACAGTAGTATATCTGCCATGCCAGACCTACTGAGACAGGAAAAATCTGGGGCAGCAGTTAGAAGTATTAATGATTTTACAGCCAGATTTTCACAGTATATCCTCAAAGGAAACACCATCACGTAGGTGTCTTGGCTCATGGGAACTGACAAGAGAGAGTGTTAGGGACTAAATGGAATGAGGAGTTAAGCATTAAGATAGCATCTTTTTTCAGTCATCATCACTCACTCTAGGTGCAATACTGTGCAAGTCAGACTGGTCCTACAGTCTGCATGTACAGTGTAGTCATGTTCAACTAAAAAAAAAAAAAGAAAAATTACTTCCAGCAATTAAATACACTTCCATGGTTTTGAGGTTAAACCCCATATCCAGCCTGCACTTCAAATGCCTTATCTGTAAAATGATTACATTAAATATTACTTAGCATTTATTTCTAAGGATAAGGCTATGACCACCATATTACCATACTATGACAAAGGAATTTGAACCCAGAAGTGGTTTTGCCAGGCAGCGAGCCAAGGCCAAGTGTCAGCAAGCACGTTTCCCTTCTAACAGCTGACATTGCAGGAAAGTGGTGCAAGAGGCTTGGCTGACTGCAGCACCAAAAGATACTGCCACAGGCACTGTCGCACCAACCTCCTCTGCCCTCCATGTGGCTTTCTCTAAAGCTGGTTCTTACCCCTGGCACGAGCAGTGGGTGCCTGTTCAGCATCTGCAAGCATGGTTACTTAGCAACCCTTCCTGCTACAGAGGTGTATCAAAGGACAATTCAAGCAACCAATGTTTGCAAAGCATTTGGGGAGCATTAAATGATAGCCTTTATATAAATTCAATTATCCTTATTAACTTTTTTACCCACATATATATATACTTCAATATTTTTGTTTGTCTCTTGACTTGGATTGTAGAGCCTCCCTTAGAGAAAGGAAAAAGAAGAAACAGACATAAAGGCAGGACAGCAAGGGCTGCCTTATCCTGTGTCAGCTATTACCTCTGGAAGCTTACTGATCCAAGTAAATATGTTTTCATGGTATCATATAGTACTGATAGGTCTGCTGAACTTTTACATTTCAAAGCTGAGCAGTGAGAATTCTAGTGCATATTGTGCAAGAAGCTGATGCAAAACCGATCGGTTTATGATAGCAAATGTTATAAATTATCGTTATTAAACATGTCACAATACTGAGATGTCAGTCAAGTTCAAGGTTTATAGTGTAATATACTGCACAAATAAGGCCTTCAATTTCCTGTAAAATTCCCAAAGTAGTTTGATGATTACCAAGGACTTCCAGCAAGCGCTTTATTGATTTCTTCTTTCAAATGTATTGAAGTATTCTTTCATGTGAAAATTTACTAAACATGCTGTTACATATTTGATTGGATTTGTTTTTGTAGGAAATCAAAGTCTTGGTGCCCAGAATTAAAAATCCAAAAATCTAAAGGACTTCCTCATGCAATTTTAGAATATATATTTTGTCTCACAGAACATGTAATCCTGTATGTAACACAAGGATACATTATACAATTCTAGGACCATTTTAACTATATGTAACAAATTACACATTTACCTTACTGAAATTACATGTTAATAGATCTTTGTCAAAATGTTTTGACTTGGAGTAAACCTTCTTTTCAGAAAGAAACAGTTCTGTGAAAAATTTAATCATTTGCAGTTTGTTTTCTATTAGACAAGTACACAATAACACAAAGACCAAATCTACATGGGAGAATAGTTACAGAAATTGTAAGTCATAGAGGTGCAATTGCTATTTGGTTCTGATTGTGGTCAGCGGTTATTCTTAGGCCATTTGTTAGAGGCTTTCATTATCTTAATTCAGTTTCAGGGAAAGACCCATCCACTGTAGATTTGAGTCTTCCTTTTTCCATTGACAGCTTGACTTCTCCAGTGGAGAAGAGCTGCCCTGGGAAGGCACTGTCACAGAAAGAACACAGCTTTGTAACACAAACTCCAGAAGTGCTTTGCCCAGGACTCTGGGATTAGGCTTTGATTCAGGGAGATGCTGAAACATATGCATTTAAGCCTGCAAGTAGTTCAGATAATCTATTTGCTGGTCCAAGTCAGGCATTAAATCAACTGCCTTGCCAAACAGAGGCTGCGTTGGGGGATGTACATGATAGGGGTCCCTGAAGAATAAACGCATGAATTCACAGATCCTAGATTTGGTGTGACTCTCTTACGGGATTAAACACTTTTTTTTTTTTAATGGGGAACTGACATAAAAACCTAAAGAATGTAAGAGGCAGTAATCTTTCTGTGGTGCTTTCAGAAGAGCAATGCTGGTAATTTTCAATGAACTTGTCTTCTATGTGGCTTCCAAAACACAGCAATTACATTAATTTTAGCAATTTTTAACAAAATAGTGTTCTGTTTACTGATTGGAATGCTAAGGAATGATTCTCCAGCCTGCAAAATTTACTCTGCACCACTAGTTACAGTGCTAAAAGTGTTGCCCTGTGAAGCTACAGATCTTGCCTTCTTTGTCAGCAGCTTCAGGCCTTTGTGAAAGGAACCAATGGACTCAGTTTACTCCCTGAGGGATGTGAGCTCTAATCACAAAAGCCACTTGCACATCTGGAGCTCCTTTTGTAGGAAAAATCTTTGGGTTTATGAAAACAGAGTGGCTTTGTGACACTAGTGGTCACTTTCCCATTCTGGTGTCTCTGATAGATATGGAGGAGCAACTATGAGGGGCAGTATCTAGTTTGCCTTGTGAGAAATTAAAACAGGTATGAAAAACCTATGAATCAGCACAGAGAACACAACACACAAACCAAGAAATTGCTTTTACAGTAATGTCAAAAAGTAATGCTGATCTCTTAAAAAGAAAACTATACAGAGAAGAAATAATAGCAAGTCTGATTAATTTATGTTCTTTGTGTAATTAGTATCTTAAGTTATTAGGAGAGACAACCTACCTGGATGACAGAAACAAATAAAACGGTGATCTTGAAAAGACTTATCCTAAAACAACACACTTAGTATGCCTTCTTGTCTGTTATCTTTATTGTAGATTCAGTAGCAAAGTGGCTGAAGAGTGCTATAAATCACTTGACTTGAAGAAATAATGGACCTTTTCTTTCACGTAATGTGATACAGACGCTTTCTGCAAATTTGAATACTTTGTAGTGTTTATTGAGAAACAGAATGCTTTCTTTTCTACATAGCAAAACACACATGAATCACTTGATGTAGTAAGCTGGCAGCCACAAGTCACTCCTTTGAAAACATATTTGTTGTTCTTAATCTTGTTCTTGATCCTCTTTCAGACTGAAATAATATTACTGACATCAGTATCACTCCTGATTTACAACAGTATAAGTAAAGGGTTAATCTCACTTTGTTTTCTGTTATGTTACAATAAACAAAAAATACACATTGGCTTGAAATCATGGAACCATGAAATCATGGAGATTTTCCTATGGAGTTTGTTAGGGTTGGATTTCATCCAATGTGCTATTAAATCTGTAAGCGTAAACCACAATCACAATTGCTGAATTACATTTGACAGCAATTTAAAATTATTTTTCCCATTTACTATGTGTGCAATCCAGTATCATTCTTATGGAAGTTGATGAGCATTTTGAGAGCATAGCAGTGGGGCTTGGGTTTTCACCTAGATTAAGCATTCTCAGACTGCAAGACGAGTGGCACCAGGAGTAGACAAGCCCTTTCAAAGCGGACTGCGTCAACCACAACCAATTATTGTTCTGAACAAACAAGAAGGGTGCTTCAGCTGACAAACCTCTTCTTTTGTATCTGTGTACACCACGGCACAGATGTGCCTCTGAGGCAACCTTGACTTGAGTGGGGCATGACTCCTCCTCGTGCACATGACATGGTGACATGTGCTGTTGCTGCTGCCACAAAGAATATTCAAACACAGCTCTTGAGTACGCTGAGGGGCCTGAACTGCAAAATTCAGGCATCCCAGACTGAGATGGACAGGTGCAAGATTTCCTCCTTCAGATATGGTTATTAAATGAAAGGGAAAACAGAAACATTTTAAGTAATTCATTTTTCTGTTGATCCTACGTATCTTGGTAATTATCTCAGTTATGGTGTATTGATTCCAATGCGTGCCTGCTCTTACTTGAATCAATAGTGAAATTTGAATTGTGTCAGTTAAAGCAGAGCTGGGTCACAAGGAGTAATACTGAACTGCATGTTTGAGTAGCGCTTGCAATGGAAAATACACATAGTCTACAACGAACGTTATGCTTGTATGACCTCAGAACCATCATAAAAAATCCTGAAACAAAGAAGTGAAAAACATCTGAAGGTCAAGAAAGGTTAAAATGCTTCAGGTGTCATGGACTGGCTCCAATGACTGTCTTCATTTCCAGCAAAGGAAGAATCTCCAAAACCAGAATGAACTTTTGAATCTGTATCCAGTGTTTGCTTAAAACCTTGAACTGTGTTGAAAATCCAATAGCCTCAAGTGTGTGTCATGAATTTGAGAACCTGTTAGAGATAAATACATAGAAGATGGACTGAAGACAAGGAACAGCATCATACTCCTACATGTCTGTATATACCATGGTATGGTCATGCCTCCATGGCTGGCTTCATTCAAGTGGAGCATGACTTCTCATGCACAGAACATGGTGACATGGGCTGTTGCTGCTGCCACAAAGAGTATTCAAACACAACTCTCAGGTACACTGAGGAGCCCAAACATTAGGTTTGTCTGTAAGCCAAATACTGAGGGGTGTGTAGTTCTGTATGTCACTCAGTCTGAGGAGACCATGCCACTCTCTTTGAAGATGGCTTTATGTAACTTCACATCCAGCAATCCATTCAAATGCCCTCCCTTCATTTTACAGATGACATTAGTGGAGGCACAAAACTTTTTGATGCCTTGTCCAGTGTCATACAATGACTCACTCAGAAAATTTCAGGGCTTCTGTACTTGTTGTCCTGCACCTGAAGAAGGCCAGGCTCTCTCAAGTGCTAAATCAAGGAAGTGTAAAATTGTATGACTGCACTGAACATTTTTTCACCTGAAGGCTGAACACCACAGTTGGGAGGAAAATGGAGCAACTAGGAAAAACTAACTTCCAAAATGCAGGCAGTACTGAAGTTCCAACTTGGCCTGGCACCAATACGCTACAGTAATCATGCACTGGGAAAGCTGAACCTGAGCAGCAGCAGCACATCCAAAGATAGGCAACACTAACAACCACCAAATATAAGGCGTGACGCTCTGAATTAACAATTTAATCTATTTTGTATTTCATAAAATGCTCACTATTGTTGCCTAGTGATGACAGAATACCTGCAAATTGTACTTAAATTCTTTGCGAAATGCCCAAAAGCACGGATGCTGTCGGGGCCTCCCAGCCCCCAGCTCAACGGCGGGCAGACTGCCTTCGGGATCAGCACCTCGCGGTGCGCCCAAGGCGTGTAAGTCTGCCACAAGCCGCCCGCACC
>NW_010196900.1:0-11462 GCF_000695765.1 Mesitornis unicolor
TAATAATAAAAACTAATATTAATAACAGTTACAAAATAAAGTACACAGAGTTATACTCAGACAATGTTGTGGAGGAGTAGGTCTCAGGAGTAGGATAGTACACAAGTCTTGAGATGTCAGCCAATGAAAGAAAGAGGGTGGAAAAGAAGGAAGGAAGAAGGGCTGTCCCCAACAAACTACCCAATTTATAGTTGTGGGGGACCTCAGCTGGACTGAGGCCCTTGGACAGAGCGACTTTGACCTTGAGAAGATTCCAGTCTACCCTTGAGAGAATAAACAGGAACAAGAAGAGCCGCAAGGTAAACAAGTTTGTCGAAAGTGCTGACAGCAGACTGGAATTTGAAGAAAGTGTTGATAGCAGACTGAGGCGTATGTGTTCCTTTGGCGGAAGTGCTGAGTTGTGATGAACTGTGAAAATATTATCCAATAAAAAAGAAACATAATAACTTTGAACCAATGAGAAGAAGACACATCTGGGGAAAGAGAGTATAAATAGATGAGGAAGAAAAACAATAGAGGCTTTTTGTGCTACGCCAACACTTGTTGTCTTGTCGCTTTGTCCGTCCCTACCGCGACATATAGTGAATGTAATTGTTGTGGTTTAAGCCCAGTGGGCAACTGAGCACCATGATGCCCACAAAAGGGCCTCTAGATCACGGACAAAAGAAAGACTCATCTTGGGGGGAAAAAAAATAATTTCATTACCAGTAGCATCGGAATAGAATAGTGAGAAATACGACCAGATCTTAAAGTCAACACCTTCCCCCCACCTCTCCCTTCTTCCCGGGCTCAGCTTTGTTCCTGGTTTCTTTACCTCCCCTCCTGCTCAGTGATGCAGGGGGATGGGAATAGGGGTTGCAGTCAGTTCATCCCACGCGGTCTCTGCTGCTCCTTCCTCTTCAAGGGTAGGGAGGAGTCCTTCCATGTGGAGAAACATCAACAGGCTGCAAGCCAAGGTGCTGCAGAAGCTGGGATTCCCATGAGAACATTATTAAGAGAATAAACAGCAGCTGGGATTTATACAAAGGCAATCTTTAAAAGACTAAACTATGTTATTATTAAGTATAACAGGACCTTGGACCAGCCTAAAAGTAGGAGTTCAAAACTACACAAAGCACTGTGTGCCTGGGTTATCTTGACCAGAACACTGGTTGAACGGTATGCGTGGTGTCTGGCAGGATATCTTGGTCTTGGAACACCTGGCCATAAAGTATGGGAAATGATGGATGGGTAAGTGCTGTAGTATGTGAACATCCTGATTGGCTGCATAGTCGAGTTCTTTTCTGTAGTTATAAAAGTAGAGGTAGAAAATAAAAACTTCACTTGGCATTCATCTGCTGAGTCGGTTTCTTGTTTTCAGCTTACCGCACTTCCACTCTTCCTCTGCTTCCACATCACACCCTTCCCACAGAAGAAAAGTCCTCCACAAAACTCTTCTGTGGGTCTGCCCACAGTTTGCACTCTCTCTCTCTCTCTCTCCCCCTCTCTCTCTCTCAACAAAACCCCTCACAGAAAACCAAATACAGTGATGTTTATGGTATGATATAGTATTAATTGTTCAGCCTGAGGTCAGCTTGGGGTCGACTGCTCTAGGTTTCCACTTCCCCCAGGCTCTGCACCTGTTTCTCTCAAGACAGCTGAAGGCCTTGATCACCACGTACCAGCTTTAGCTGAAAAACTATAACAAAGACATCTCAACTTTCTTCCCATGAACTGGAGTGTTGTAGTCCTTACAAAATCACAGTTTTCCTCAACAGAAAACTGACTCAAATTCTGTCACAGTAAACCAGGAGAGTATTCCACCCCTTATTCTATACCATTTATGTCACACCCAAATTAGTATTACTTTTCTATTTCTCAACATATATATATATATATATATACACACACACATATACACACAGATATCATTCCCTTAGTCTGTGGGCCATCTCTCTAAAGAGTTCATTGAGCCCAAAAAAGTGAGTTCTATCTGTCATGACAGTCTTTCATAGGAGAAGTGGTGTGAAAGTTACTCAATTGGCGGGTCAAGATTAAACCTCAATACGGTGTGATGGATGGATGAAGTTGGGTAGAGTAGGACGATGAAGCTTGTAGTTGGCGTATCCGATGCGGTCCATTTTCATGGTCCATGGTATAGATGCTGATCTGTAATATATAATTACAGGGATGATGGAAAGCAGTATCATATAACCCCTCTCCCCTCCCCAGAAGAGGAAGAGAATAAGAGAGAGAGACATATGGGTTGGAAAAGAAAACTAAAACAGGTTTCATTAAACAATAACAATAATACTACAGAATAGTAATGTAAATAGGAAAATAATGAAATATATACAAATATGTACCTAATCAATATAAAATCCTCCCCCCCCAAACCCCCCCCTCAAATGATGATTATGTCACCAGAGGCTCTGCGGAGCAGGGCACTGGAAAAGTCCCAGACTCATCAGCAGGTGGGAGCAGGATTCAGGAACTGGATTCAGGAATGCACGGATCTGGATTGAAGGCAGATGAACTAGCAGGGTTCCGCTAGGACATCAGCCATGGCAGAAGCAGCAATGAAGAAAAGGAAAAAGAGCAGGGATAAAGGACTTGACCCTTGTGATCCTTCAGCTTTATACCGAGTATGATGTATGTGGGATGGAATACCTCGTTGGTCAGTTTTGGGTCATCTGTCCTGTCCACTCCTCCCAGCAGGTGCGACACCTTATGACACCCCAATACAGCACCCATGATGTGGCAGTGACCTTGGTCTCCATATGCGCAGGTATAAGCAAGAGCTATATTTACATATATACTTACTAGTAACTATAAACATCAAGCACTATCAGTTGTAGAAATTAACACTGTCTGGAAAAACATGCCATTAGTTTCAGAAAGTACAGTCACTTAGAAGAGACTTAACTGAGAAGTAAAATCACTAAATAGAGAATTAGTTCTATTTAGCTCAAACCGGGACATATACGCACATGAAATAAAAGTAATGTTGAGATTCAGAGAACAAATAATACTAAAATTCAGAAAATTCTCCAACTTCAGGGTGCAATATTAATTTGTCAGTGTGCATCTTGTATGTTTTACAGGAACAAGCTAATAACGAACTGCCCTAGGCTTTCATTAGGAGTGCGTGAACCACATGGTGAGAGTACCTTGGGCCTTTCTAGGGGTAGTCAGCCATCTGAACCATTCTTCTTACCTCAGCGAGGGTGTCAGAGCATATTTGATATAAAATGGTTTGTAGATCTGCCTGCTTGATGTTACCCCTCTTTCTCCTCTTCATTGCTCCCCACCCAGCTTCCTGGCTATGGTTTCCCTGCTGGAGTTTTTCCTCATTTCTCCTTCCTCAGCTGCTCCACCAGCTCCCACAGCTTCTCAGCCTCCCTCCCTCACCTGCACACCTGCTCTAATCACTTCCCTAGTTTCTGTGAAAACCTCACAGCTCCTGTGGGCTCCCCCATTCCCACCTTTAAGTTTCATTGCCAAATCAAGAAAAAAAAGAAAATTGAGAATTGAGAAATTAAATAAAACATGAAACTTGGGGCAGAACTGTGAATGCTTTGATGCTAATCATGCAAAGGATCTCAGCATGAGCCCAACCACATAATCTGCCTTCTGCAATGTGACTGGGAGTGTGTGTATATCTGCTAATCCTGACTCTGCATCCACGGCTGTGTTTATTTCCACTACAGAGCTACTATTCCTCCCCTTAGTCTCTTTTTTTAATCTATCCCTGCACAGTGAAGTAGCAGGTACACTTTAAGCCTCATAGCAGAACAGTGTCAAGAGAGTAACAGAGATTAATGTTGGCTGGAGTGAGAGTGAACCAGTGACAAGAGAGAACATTAAAAGTTCACTATTCGTCATTTATATTATGGTTTGTTTTATTTTTCAATATCTGAGAGGCATTTGGAGAGGTAGACCATTAGGTCTTTATTGATGTAGCTCTAGAGAGATGTAAAACAGTGCACTCAAGCAGGTAAAATGCTGCTGAAAATAATTTTGAAAATATTGTAAGGGAAAATACTGAATCACCATTTAAGGCCTCTTTTCTGCAATATCAACATTGCTGTCATTATCTGTGCCACTAAGTTAGTATTGGCCAACATGCCTTACAGTGGCATAAACCTTGGGGTTAAAATAAGCTGGAAGGTTTTTTTAGCTTCTGTCCTCCAACTGAAGCTGTTTTCTGGGAGTGTTACCTACCTTCAGCTGTAGCCCCAAACCTACTGTTATCGCTACAAAACTCAGCAATGACCAAATAGCAGTGGAAGAACTGAAAGCATTCTGCATAGCTCCAATCTCTCTTCCCCAAACCTCTCTTCCCAACTCTTCTGCTCCTTACCCAATAACAGAGGTGATTTGAAGACTATCTTATTTTTAGGTAGGACATCTTCTCATCTCTGCTTAAGAAATTAGTAGTCCTAGTGGTTTCTTTACGTCTATTCTCACAGTTATAAGCACTGGGAGGTGAAAGCTGTGAATTCAGACCTCAGCGATCGAGAGATGAATGCATAGGGAACAGCTGGAAATTGAGAGATCTGGTGTTTTCAGTCAGATGCAGTCCCATGCTCCCACATAGCCAGTGATGTGGAGACCTCAGCAAACTGATAGTGCCAAATAATTCAGCGTCATGCTATTGGGTCAACAAGATCCATTCTAAGGCAAGCACAGGGATAAATACATGTTACGCAAGCAATTAAAAACTTTAATCCAGGTGTGGAGTCCTTTCTCCATTTCCCTTCTGCTTATTCACATACTGCAATTAGCTTAGGAAATTACTGTGCCAATACAAACCAGTGCTGCAACATGTATGACACCTGATATTTGTATTTATGCAAAGAAACGTGACACTAGGAAAAAAATGTAACTGCTTATTCTAATAGCATGTTATGCAATAACAATAGGGTACAGACACTGTACACTGTGCAAGCCCCAGCAGACCACCAGAGAGGGTTAACTCAGATTGTTGGCTTGCCACTGCAGATAGGTGCTTTCTGTTTCGCCAGAATGAACCGCCTGTCTACTTGGCTTTAAGAGAAGTCCATGGTCCCTGGACACCTCGGTCTGCATCCCACTGTGTTTATGGTGAAGAAGGACTCCAGAAGGGTAACACCAAGTGATGGAGTGAAAATGTGGTATTAAAATATTTCTGTTTGGGGCAATAGAGTACGTACTTGTTTCTCATATACACCAAACAGATCAATCTCACTTGTTAATTTACTACTGTGATTACACAACTAGGTGGATATTGGTGATCTTCAAACTTGAGAAAAGGAGCGTAGAACTGTTTCTCAAAAATATATATGTAAGAGAGACAAAAGACACTGAGACACTCTGGCACTGTAAGGTATGGAGCAGTGGGATAGCCCAGTATGTTAGGGAGTGTTATGACTATCTAGAGCTTGATGATGGTGATGAAAGGGTTGAGTGTTTAGGAATAAAAATCAGGGGGAAGGCCAACAAGGCAGATATCATGGTGGGAGTCTGTTATAGACCACCAAACCAGGATGAAGAGGCAGATGAAATATTCTATAAGCAACTGGGAGAAGTTCCATGATCGCTTCCCCTTGTTCTTGTGGGGGACTTCATCTTACCAGATGTCTGCTGGAAACACAATACAGCAGAGAGGGAACAGTCTAGGAGGTTCCTGGAGTGTGTGGAAGATAACTTCCTGACACAGCTGGTGAGTGAGCCAACTAGGGAAGGTGCCCCGCTGGACCTTTTTTGGTTTTTGTGAACAGAGAAGGCCTTGTGGGTGATGTGATAGTTGGAGGCTATCTTGGGCACAGCGATCATGAAATGATAGAATTCTCAATTCTGGTTGACAGAGTCCCTTGGGAGGCAGTCCTGAAGGGCAAAGGAGTCCAGGAAGGCTGGACATTCTTCAAGAAGGAAATCTTAAAGGTGCAGGAGCAGGCTGTCCCCATGTGCCAAAAGACAAGTCGGAGGGAAAGAAGACTGGCCAGGCTGAATAGAGAGCTTTGGCTGAATCTCAGGGAAAAAAGGAGAGTTTATGACCTTTGGAGGAAGGGATGGGCAACTCAGGTCTACAAGGATGTCATGATGTTATTCAGGGAGAAAATTAGAAGGGCCAAAGCCAAACTAGAAATTAAATTAGCTACTGCCGTAAAAGAAAATTAAAAAATGTTTCTATAAATACATTAATAGCAAAAGTAGGGCTAAGGAGAATCTCCATCCTTTATTGGACATGGGGGGAAACACAGTGACAAAGGATGAGGAAAAGGCTGAGGTACTTAATACTTTCTTTGTCTCAGTCTAAGAGACTAATTGTTCTCTGGGTACCCAGCCCCCTGGGCTGGAAGACAGTGTTGGAGGGAAGAATGAGACCACCATAATCCAAGAGGAAATGGTTAGCGACCTGCTCTGCCAATTAGACATACACAAGTCCATGGGGCTGGATGGAATCCACACGAGGGTACTGAGGGAGCTGGCAGAAGTGCTCACCAATCCACTTTCAGTCATTTATGAGCAATGCTGGCTAACCAGGGACGTCTCAGTTGACTAGATGTTAGGAAATATGATGCCCATCTACAAGAAAGGCTGGAAGGAGGATCCAGGAACTACCAGGATTGATTGCAAGATTCGATTGCCATCATGCGGCACATCCAGGACAACCAGATGATCAGGCCCAGCCAGTATGGGTTTATGAAAGGCAGGTCCTGCTTGACTAACCTGATCTCCTTCTATGACAAGGTGACCCGGTTAGTGGATGAGGCTGTAGATGTTGTTTACCTGGGCATTAGTAAAGGCTTTGAGACTGTTTCCCACAGCATTCTGCTAGAGAAACTAGCTGTTCATGTCTTGGATGGGCAGATTCTTTGCTGGGTAAAAAACTGGCTGGATGGCCGGGCTCAAGGAGTTGTGGTGAATGGAGTTAAATCCAGTTGGTGACCAGTCACAAGTGGTGTTCCCCAGGACTTGGTGTTAGGGACAGTTCTGTTTAATATCTTTATCAATGATCTGGATGAGGGGATTGAGTGCTCCCTCAGTAAGTTTGCAGATAACACCAAGTTGGGTGGGAGTATTGATCTGCTTGAGGGTAGGATGGCTCTGCAGAGGGACCTGGACAGTCTGGATCGATGAAGGCCAATTGTAGGAGCTTCAACAAGGCCAAGTGCCAGGTCCTGCACTTCGATCACAACAACCCCATGCAACGCTACAGGCTTGGGGAGGATTGGCTGGAAAGCTGCCCGGCAGAAAGGGATCTGGGGGTATTGATCAAGGGCCGGCTGAACATGAGCCAGCAGTGTGCCCAGGTGACCAAGAAGGCCAACAGCATCCTGGCTTGTATCAGAAACAGTGTGACCAGCAGGACCAGGGAAGTGATTGTCTTTTTGTACTAGGCACTGGTGAGGCCACACCTTGAGTACTGTGTTCAATTTTGGGTGCTGTAATACAAGAAAGACCTTGAGGCACTGGAGCTTGTCCAAAGAGCAATGAAGCTGGTGAAGTGTCTAGAGCACAAGTCTTATGTGTAGCGGCTGAATAAAAGGAGGATGAGAGGTGACCTTATGGCTCTCTATAACTACCTGAAAGGAGGTTGCAGCGAGGTGGGTGTCAGTTTCCCAAGTAACAAGTGAGTGGACAAGAGGAAACAGCCTCAAGTTGCACCAGGGGAGGATTAGATTGGATATTAGGAAAAATGTATTCACTGAAAGGGTTGCCAAGCTTGCAACAGGCTGCCTAGGGAAGTGGTTGAGCCACCATCCCTGGAGGCATTTAAAAGACAGGTAGATGTGGCACTTGGGGACATAGTTTAGTGGTGGACTTGACAGTGTTAACAGTTGGACTCTATGATCTTAAAAGTCTTTTCCAAAGTAAATGATTCTATGATCCTATATGGCTTGATATCCACTTTCTTTCAACATCTAAAGATGATGTGGGCCTGAAATCTAGCACAAACCAACCACCACCTGTTTATTAAATAGGAAACACTTGAAATGACAATGGATCATAGGAAGCATGCCAAAACTAGCTTGTGCATTGATTCAGTGCTAGCTTGATGCACAATCAGCTTGTGCATCCTTTAAAATATATTATTTTATTTATAAAATTTCAGTTTTATCACCAACAAATCTAATTTTGGTGGATTGACCTGAGGAACTGAACGTACATAAGTATATGGGACTTGATGAAATGCATCCCAGAGTCCTTAGGGAATTGGCTGATGTAATTGCCAAGCCACTCTCCATGGCAGTCAGTCATGGCAGTCAGTCATGGCAGTCAGGTGAAGTCCCTGGTGATGGCAGTCAGTCATGGCAGTCAGTCATGGCAGTCAGTCATGGCAGTCAGTCATGGCAGTCAGTCATGGCAGTCAGTCATGGCAGTCAGTCATGGCAGTCAGTCATGGCAGTCAGTCATGGCAGTCAGGTGAAGTCGAGGTGATTTGAGACAGCCAGCATGGCTTTACTAAGGGCAAGTCCTGCCTGACTAACCTAGTGTCTTTCTACAATGGAGTGACTGCATCAGTGGACAAGGGAAGAGCTATGGATGTCATCTGTCTGGATTTCTGCAAGGTCTTTGACACAGCCCCTCACAAGATCCTTCTCTCTAAGTTGGAGAGGTATGGATTTGATGGGTGGACTGCTCAGTGGATAAGGAATTGGTTGGATGGTCGCATCCAGAGAGTAGTGGTCAACGGCTCGATGTCCATGTGGAGATGGGTGCCAAGGGATGTCCCTCAGGGGTCCGTACTGGTACCAGTGCTGTTTAATATCTTCATTAATGATATTGGCAGTGGGATTGAGTGCACCCTCAGCAAGTTCACTGATGATACCAAGCTGGGTGGTGAGGCTGACATGCCAGAGGGACAGGATGTCATCCAGAGGGACCTAGACAAACTGGAGAGGTGGGCCCAGGTGAACCTCATGAGGTTCAACAAGGCCAAGTGCAAAGTCTTGCACCTGGGTAGGGGTAATCCTTGTTATCAGTACAGGCTGGGGGATGATGTCATAGAGAGCAACCCTGAGGAAAAGGACCTGGGGGTACTGGTGGATGAAAAGCTGGACATCAGTCAAGAATGCGCACTCACAGCCCAGAAGGCCAATTGGATTCTGGGCTGCATCAAAAGAAGCGTGGCCAGCAGATCGAGAGAGGTGATTCTCCCCCTCTACTCTGCTCTGGTGAGATCCCACCTGGAGTACTGTGTCCAGCTCTGGAGTCCCCAACAGAAGAAGGACATGGAACTGTTGGATCAGGTCCACAGGAGGGCCACAAAAATGATCATAGGGCTGGAGCACCTCTCCTATGAAGATAGGTTGAGAGAGTTGGGGTTGTTCAGCCTGGAGAAGAGAAGGCTCCAGGGGGACCTTATAGCGACCTTCCAGTACCTGAAAGGTGCCTATGAGAAAGCTGGGGAAGAACTGTTCACAAGGGCATGTAGCAATAAGACGAGGGATAATGGTTTTAAACTAGAGCAGGGTAGATTTAGATTAGACATTTAGGAAGAAGCTCTTCACCATGAGGGTGAAGCAGTGGCCGAGACAGCGCATTATGAACTGACCACAGCCCCCCATTCCTTGCCACTCAGGGGGAGGAGGTAGAGAATTTAGGAGTGAAGTTGAGCCCAGGAAGAAGGGAGAGGTGGGGGTAAAGTGTTTTAAAATTCATTCTTGTTCCTTATTATCCTACTCTGATTTGATTGGCAATAAATTAATTTCCCCAAGTCAAGTCTGTTTAGCCTGTGATAGTAATTGGTGAGTGATCTCCCTGTTCTTATCTCGACCCACGAGCCTTTAGTCATATTTTGTCTCCCCTGTCCAGTTGAGGGAGAGAGTGATCGAACGGCATGGTGGGCACCTGATGGCCAGTCAAGGTCAACCCACCACGGGCTGTTACTAACTGATGGTAGTACATAACATTTCCTTTGTCATCACTGACTGCCCACAGGCTGTCACCTTCTACCAGAGTCCCAGGGTATATCTTGAAAGTTTAAGCGTTGTTTTTTTGTTGTTTTTTTTTTAATTAAATGGGCTTTATATATATATTTAATAGTATATTTTAATTCAGTGAGAAACAATGTATTGGATCATTTGTTTCATTAAGGTATGAGCCTCAGAACCAACTTAGTCAATGAAACAGGATAAGAATATAAGCTTTGGTTTCTAAAGAACTTGACATATTTAGTCTAAATCAATGGAAACAAAAGAGAGATTAGTCTAATTTTCTTTATGCACAATTATTTTCTGTAAATGCTGGGGCTTTGTTTCATGCACTTTCTCTGGTAATGTATACTGTCAAGGATGAGATGATAGAGAGTGAGGAACTCTTCTACTGCATATACTAGTGGTGCTGTTTTACATATATCAGGCATATCATTTACTGAATGCAGGTTTTTAGATCAAAATATAAATTTGAGTATTTAAGGCAATATAAGCAAAAAGACCTTCAAGGTAACTAAGAGTCCTTTTTAATTATAGCTTTATTACCACAGGTTTATTAAAATAATTCTCAGCAAAATTTCATTCCAAGGAACAGAACACTGAATTAAAAGAACTCTAATTCTGAATTGTGTGCTAAGATACCCAGTATTGTTTAAATTTAATCAGTAAGCATTGCATCTAATGAGTCCAGTTGCAGAGCTACCCAATTAATGTATCCTTGTTATGGTGGAGTTGGTCTGAAATAAATGCATACTACTGAGAAGGAACTAGCTATTTAATCAGCTCTGTTAAGACACTAGCTTTTTTAACCTGTTACTACCTAAAGCTGTTACATAATGACTAAAATATATCTGTCAGTGAAGCCAGGAACTTGATATCAAAGACTGAGACCATCTGTTCTACTACAGGTAATTTCTCTTAAACAATTACAAGGTAAATTTTCTTTGGTATTGGTTTATCCTTACTAATTTTTTTAAAACAAAACAAAAAGGATGGAACAAAAGCTTGAATGAGTGACTATGACAAACTAACAGTGAAGAAATCTTATTAATTTAACATTGCTGAATGTGTTGACTGGCAAAGCAGCTAGGAAACCAGAGTGAGAGAAACAGAAAATTTAAAAATGCTATAAGCTTTAAAAATATATATAAAAACATTTTGTGTCTATGTGTGTCGGGAGAGGACCATTACACATAAGTTGGTATTTGATATGTGGCATATCATTACAGGAAGTTTGTAGAAGTTGCCATGATACCTGTTGTTGCGAAAACGGGGAAAATAAATCCATTAAGCAGCTTATGCGAAGGTGGGTGGGATGTGAGTTGACCTGTATAGACTGCTAGGGCCATAACAAAGGCGTCTGATTGTTGATAAAGCCATTGTAAATACATGTTTGTTACAGGTAAGCAAATACGAGCAAAGTCGTATTTTTTGAACCTTATCTGGCGCAATACAGAGGCCTGCTACGTAGCCCTTGTCACAACTGCTGTTAATTCAGCAGGCCTCAACCTGTACAAATTATTGGGAGCAAGGTTCAAAAAATACCCCCATGGAAATACT
>NW_010196901.1:0-1741 GCF_000695765.1 Mesitornis unicolor
CGAGCATTTTCTGGCAATTTAAGTGTTTCCTGACATGTCTGCTGCTTTTCAACTTTGGCACCATAGAAAAAGAACTTTTCCGGCTTTTCTGACTTTTCTGGCGCATATTGGGGATTTTGCTACTTTTATTCTCAGTTCTGGAGTTTCTAGGCGTAAGAGCTGAGTTTTGCATTTTTCTCCTGTTTTTGTTTTTTTTTAGGTATTTCTGATTATTATTCATGCTTTTCCATCACGTTGTGGCAATTTCAGAGTTTCTCGACATATCTGCTCAATTTCGACTTTAGCACCTTAAGAAAGGAGCTTTTTCATATTTCTTGAATTTTGTGGCTGCTGTTGTTTGGGCTTTTGCTACATGGATTGGCAACTTAAAGGTTTCAAGCCGTAAGTGCAGTTTTCTGGTTTTCTTCTTTTTTTGAACTTTTTCAACTTTTTGGTCATTTAAGGCCGGTTATTCTCGCTTTTCCATCATTTTGTGACAATGTAAGAGTTTCTTGACATATCTGCTCATTTTCGACTTTGGCGCCTTTAAAAATGAGCTTTTCCGGCTTTCTTGGCTTTTCTGGCTGATGTTGGTGTTTTTTGCTTCATATATTGGCAATTTAAGAGTTTCTAAACATAACTGCTTTTTTCCATTTTTCTCCTCTTTCGGCATTCTTTCAGTCATTTCAGGCGTTTCTGCCTGTTATTCTCACATTTCTATCAATTTTTACCAGTTTAAGTATTTCTGGACATAGCTGCTCATGTTCGACTTTAACACCTTTAAAAAGGAACTTTTTCAGCTTTTCTGGCTGATATTCGTGCTTTTGTTACATATATAGGAAATTCAGGAGATTCTAGGCATAACTGCTGAGTTTTCTGTTTTTCTGCTTTCCTTGAACATTTTTCAGCTTTTCAGACTTTACTGCCTATTATTCTCACTTTTCCATTATTTTGTGACAATTTAAGAGTTTCCTGACATGTTTGCTGCGTTTAGACTTTAGCAACTTAACAGAGGAACTTTATAAGTTTTTCTGGCCGATATTGTGGCTTTTTCTAAATATATTGTCAACTTGGGAGTCTGTAGGCATAAGTGCTGGGTTTTGTGTCTTTGGCACATATTCAGCTATTGAGGCGTTTCTGCCTATGTTTGCTTTTTCATCATTCTGTGGCAATTTAAGAGTTTCCTGACATATCTGCTGCTTTTCGACTTTGGCGCCATAGAAAAAGAACTTTGGCGGCTTTTCTGGCTTATATTGTTGCATTTGCTACATATATTGTCTATTGAGTGACTTTAGCACTTTTAAAAAGGAATTTTTTCATCTTATATTTGTGCTTTTCCTACATATATTTGCAACTTAGGAGATTCTAGTCGTAACTGCTCAGTTTTCTGGTTTTCTCCTTTTTTTGAACTTTTTCAGCTCTTCAAACTTTTCTCCCTGTCATTCTTACTTTTCTATCATTTTGTGGCAATTTAAGAGCTTCCTGACATATCTGCTGCTTGTCTGCTGCCTTTAGACTGTAGCAACTTAAAAAAGAAACTTTTGCGGCTTTTTTGGCTTCTCTGGCTGATATTGGTTCTTTTGCTACATATATTGGCAATTTAGGAGATTCTAGGCATAACTGCCGAGTTTTCTGATTTTCTCCATTTTTGTCACTCTTTCAGTCGTTTCAGGCTTTTCTGCCTGTTATTCTCACTTATCCATCATTTTCTGGCAATGTAAGAGTTTCTTGAGATATCTGCTTTTTCTGACTTTAGCACCTT
>NW_010196901.1:1910-2919 GCF_000695765.1 Mesitornis unicolor
GTTTCTTGACACAGCAGGTATACTTAGAAACTCCTAAATTGCCAATATATGTAGCAAAAGTTACAATATAAGCCAGGAATATCTTACAAAGTTCCTTTTTTAGGTTGCTAATGTCTAAAAGCTGCAGATATGTCAGAAAACTTAGGATGCCACAGTAAGATGAAAAAGCAAGAAAAATAGGAAGAAACGCCAAAAACCTGGAAAAAACTCCAAGAAAGGAGAGAAATAAAAACTCCTCAGATATGCCTAGAAACTCCTAAATAGCCAATATATGTACCAAAAACCCCAACATAAGCCAGAAAAGCCAAAAAGCGGAAAAAGGTCTTTTTTAAGGTGTTAAAGTCGAAAAACAGAAGATATGTGAAGAAACCCTTAAATTGACACAAAATAATGGAAAAGCGAGAATAATAGGCAGAAACGCCAAAAATCCTGAAAAAAATCAAAAAAATTGGAGAGCTAGAAAACACAGGAGCTAAACCTAAAATCTCCTAAAGAGCATAAGCACAATATCAACCAGAAAAGTCAGAAAAGCTGAAATAGTTCCTTTTTTACAGTGCTAAAGTAGAAAAAGGACAGATATGTCAAGAAACACTTAAATTGCCAGAAAATGATCGAAAAGTGAGAATAACAGGCAGAAACGACTGAAATGACAGAATGAGTGCCAAAAAAGGAGAAAAACGTTAAACTCACACTTATGGCTGGAAACCCCTAAATTCCCAATGTATGGAGCAGAAGACACAATATCAGCCACAATCTCTACTACCACACCAAAGATGCTACGACTAAAAACAGGTGCTGGCTCTTATCTTATAGGAACGATTGCAAAATAAAACCCAGCCTCTGGGCAGCTACAGAGAATGGCTTGTAGAAAACGTTGGCTTCCCAGAGAAGCAGAGAAGCCTCGAAAAAGAAAAGAAGCCTCGAACCTCAGGATTTGTGAGTCTACAAATCCTCGTAATAGAAAAGTTAGGACTCTCAAACAGCTGTCACTCCTATCATCGTTGGTGTG
>NW_010196902.1:0-598 GCF_000695765.1 Mesitornis unicolor
CTGCCCTCTGCTCTTCTTCTCCTGCAATGGCGGAAGTACTAGCAAAACCCTGCTAGTTCGTCTGCCTCCAATCCTGATCTGTGTGTTCCTGCATCCTGCTCCCACCTGCTGCTGGGTCCGGTCTGGGACTTTTCCAGTGCCCTGCTACGCAGAGCCTCTGGTGATATAATCATCGTTGGGGAGGGTGGGGGGAGGATTTTATATTGGTTTTATATATATATTTGTACATATCTGTATATATTCCATTGTTTTCCTATTTACATTATTATCCTGTAGTATCAGTATTATTGTTTCATTAAACCTGTTGTTTTCTTTCCCAACCCGTAAAGTCTCTCTCCCTTCTTCTCTTTTCTCTTCCCTTCTGGGGAGGGCAGAGGGGTTCACAGAGAGCGTCTGGCCAGGGTCTAGTGACCAGCCCAGCCCTAAACCACGACAAAGATCATTTCCTTGTTGTGCGATTTCTTTGGGCTGCACAGGGATTTTGTCAATTTGCGTGAATAGTTCGAATTCTGGCTTGCTCAGTTAAGGAAGTATTGGGCTGTTTGTTTTGAGAGTCTCAAGAACGGTTAAAAATTAAATCGGACAGATTAAATAATGT
>NW_010196902.1:864-1874 GCF_000695765.1 Mesitornis unicolor
GGGAAAAGGATCCTCCCTCCTTCAAAGCCGATTCCAATTCCACCAGTTTTAGAGAATTTTGAGTATGGTTATTACTATCCAAATATTATATTTTTCTTATTGAATTTATTATTGATTGTCCTGAATGTGCGGTGTCAGATTAAATACTGCAGTTTGAGTAGGAGTTCTGTTAACATCTCTAAGGCTGTAATGTGTGCCATTTCAGCGACATGTACTGTAGCTACACAAACCCAGAGAGCCTGTAAGAGATGCACTGTAGATATGCACACACCCTGGGCTATCACAATAAACTCCGATGATACTCCATCTCCCACTGCGAGCTCTGCTGTTACTCCACCTCCTACTGTGAGCACTGCAGTTACTCCACCTCTCACTGAGACCTGCACAGTTAGTCCACCTCTCACTGTGAGCTCTGCTGTTACTCCACCTCCTACAAAGAACATTGCCATTAGTACACCTCCTACAACAAGAGACTTTGTTACATCAACAGATACTGTGGTATGATGATGATGATGATGCAGAACAGGGTACTTCTCATACAGGAAGAAAAGCCCCACAAAAGACAGGTCGCCCAGTGAAAGATGAGTCAGAAGAAGAGGATAATGGAGATGATGGAGATCCAGGAGAGGGTCCTTCTGAAACAGGGATGGCACCGGGTGATGGTGCTGCCCAAGGGGTGCCTCCTCAACCCTTATCCCACAAAGATCTGCGAAATGTGAGAAAGGACTTTAGCCATTTTGAAAATGAGACAATTACCACCTGGTTGCTCCGATGCTGGGATAATGGAGCTGATACCATAGAGTTGAATAGTAATCAAGCTAAGCAGTTGGGATCCCTGTCCAGAAATGCAGGCATTGACAAGGCAACTGGGGACAAGAGAGGATATCTCAGCCTCTGGAGACGACTCTTGTCAGCTATGCAAAGTAGGTATCCCTTAAGGGATGATATTGAATGTCACCGAACAGAAGGACAGCCATAGAAAACGGTATTAAATACCTGAGAGAATTAGC